>NC_052401.1:10293801-10598257 GCF_009389715.1 Phoenix dactylifera | reverse complement strand
AAGGAAGCATGAACGGCCAAGATGCAATAAGCCAAAGAATCAAAGGAACACAAGAAGATACGTCATCAATCCGTGGGAGGAGAATCTTCTTCTTTTGACGAGCCTGAGCCTATATAAAGGACTCTAGGGATCATTTCAAAGACAATCAAAAATTTCTCTTCTCCCTATTCCAAGAGTCTAGATAAAAAGAGCTCTAGGGATTATTGGGGAGAAAAGAAATAAAGAAAATTTTTCTTCTCCTCATAATTTTTCTAAGTTTCTTTTGAGTTATCTGCAAGCGTGAACGTGCTCTTCTTTCTTCCCTGGAGGCGCACTGATGGGGAAGACGTGGTTCTGTATTGGGTCGTCGTATCTCTAGGAGATCTGTGCCAGCAGACCCGTGCGTGGGGGGCATAAACTTTTCTGGGACAGCGCATCAGCGTGCTTCGATCCACATGCCATCTTCTCTCTCTTTCTTCATTTTATTATTATATTGTGAAGTTAATTATTTGCTAGTTTATTCTTCTTATTTATTATTTTTGAATATTAGAAATATTTAATTTATCAATTATATTTGTGCATCTAGGCTAACAATCCAGGAAAGTTTATGTACTGTTAGCACTAGATTTTAGATTGCAATATTTATTAAATATTTTGCTGCATAATTATAAATTATTCTATTTTAACTGTTACACATTTATGCTAGCTTTACTTTAGTACTTAATTTTTAAAGCAAAATATTAGATTGCTTAACCTCCAAGAGGTTTATTAATACCTTCATTTGGACTCCTTACGAAGTAATTTCCAAATTCCATTCAAACGGAAATTCGAAATTTGGTTAATTCATAGGAGCTAGCTTAATATTGCACTTAGGATAAAATTAAATGATATCTAGTTAAATTATCTATTGAATAACGTTGTCTAAGAAAAGCTTGTCAAAAAGGCATACGTGCCTAAGAAAGGCTGGTACTTAAATGAGCCAAGTGCTCCACCACCGATCTAGAGCTGATCCGACTGTTATTCTTTGGATTTTTCAATTAGACATCTAAAGTTCAAATTAGATATCAATGCAATAATTTGACATAAACCTTCTCATTTGTACATGTGTCAAAATTATGTTAAGCTACAAATTAATGGCTTCCCACACATCTGAAAATCTTAGTGCTAAATCTGAAAAGTTTGATGGTCAAAACTTTAGGAGGTGGCGGAATCAAATACGGTTCTGGCTCACCACCCTAGGCTTGATTTCAGCCATTGGTGAGAGTACTACTAAAGTCAATAATAGGTCTAACCCATTTGCTCACCTTCCCCATTTGATTTTCAGCATGTGCCCTGCATGGGAGAAGTTTGAATTTGAATTTGAATTTCTCCCCTATGTGGCTGATTAAGAAGTAGTTCAATTATCCCGCCAACAAGCTATGTATGGCACATGAGTCTTAAGTCCACATAAGGGAGTCATAGGCCTTTTGTGAGGATACATATTTGATTATTGTATTTGCTTTTTAATGCACTTGAACTTAATCCCAAAATTAGAATTTAAGAATAATAACAAATGTGAGATATATGTAGAGGCCAAATTACTAAAAGACCCTTCCACTCTGTAAGTAGAGATTCTAATCTTTTTAAACTCATACATAGTGATATATGTGACTCAAGAAGAACCTCAAGGGGTAGAAATAAATATTTTATAATTTTCATAGATGATCTTTCTAAATACTGTCACCTTTATCTTATCAAAGCTAAAAATGAGGTCTTAAATAAATTCAAAGTCTATAAAGCAAAAGCTAAAAACCAACTAGATAAAAAGATTAAAATCTTAAGGTTTGATAGAGGAGGTGAATATATCTCATTTGAGCTGATCCAGTTCTGTGAAAAACGTGGGATAATTCATGAAGTGACAGCTCCTTATTCACCCCAATCTAATGGAGTAGCTGAGAGAAAGAATAGAACCTTAATGGATATGGTTAACTCTATGTTATTTAGTTCAGGTGCACCAGAAAATCTTTGGGGAGAAGCACTAGTATCTGCATCTTATATCTTGAATAGAATTCCATTCAAACATAATAATAAAACTCCATATGAAATCTGGAAACATAGAAAACCTAACTTAAAATACTTAAAAGTGTGGGGGTGCTTAGCTAAAGTAAAAATTCTAGAAAATAAAAGAAAAAAAATTGGACCCAAAATAGTAGATGCAATATTTATAGAATATGCAATTGAGAGTAATGCTAATAGATTTTTAGTGTTTAACTCTCAAATAAATGAAATTAATAACAACACCATAATGGAAGCAAGAGATGCAATCTACTTTGAAAGTATATTTCCCTTTAAAATAAGGATAAATGATCAAATAAATACCAATAATAATTTAGGGACTAGTTCTAGCAGAACCAGTTTTAGAGAAGAAGAAGAAAAAACTGAACCTAGAAGAAGTAAAAGAACTAGAGTTGAAAAGAACTTTGGAGAAGACTACTACATATTCCTAATAGAAGACTCTCCTACTTCTTTAGAGGATGCCTTGAAATCTCTAGATGCCCCCTTCTGGAAAGAAGCAATAGATAATGAAATGCAATCCATAATCCAAAACCACACTTGGGAATTGGCAGATCTACCCCCAAGAAGTAAACCCATAGGGTGTAAATGGATCTTTAAGAAGAAACTTAGGCCAGATGAAACTGTAGACAAATATAAGGCTAGGTTAGTAGCCAAAGGTTTTACTCAAAAATTTGGGATTGACTTCTTTGATGTTTATGCCTTTATAACTAGAATCACTACCATTAGGATTCTTGTTGCCTTGGCTTCCATTCATAAGCTGGTGTACATCAAATGGATGTTAAAACTATTTGCTTGAATGGGAACCTAGATGAAGAGATCTACATGAACCAACCCGAAGGTTTCATTGTCCCAGGTCAAGAGAAAAAGGTATGGAGGTTGATTAGATCTCTTTATGGTCTAAAACAAGCCCCCAAACAATGGCACCTTAAATTTGATGAAATAATCCTAACTAATGGATTTAAAATTAATAACACAGATGAATGTGTATATTATAAAAAGAGGAATAACAAAATTATAATCTAATGTTTATATGTAGATGATATCCTAATTTTTGGAACAGACTTAGAAATTATTAATGAAGTAAAACAATTTTTATCTCTAAAATTTGACATGAAAGATTTAGGAGAAGCAGACCTAATCCTTAATACTAAAATCATGAGGAATGAAGATGGAATAACTTTGTCCCGAAGCCACTATGTGGAGAAGATTCTTAAAAAGTTTCACTACTCTGATTGTCATCTTGTATCTACTCCCTATAATCCATCTCTTCATCTAAAGAAGAACTTAGGTGATCCAGTCAATCAAAGCTTGTATGCCCAGATCATTAGTTCTTTAGGATTTCTTGCAAATTATACCAGACCTGATATTGTATACTCTATGAACCGACTGAGTAGATATACTCACAATCCTAATAATAATCATTGGACTGCTTTAGAAAGAATTCTCAGGTACCTTAAGGGTACCATATCTCTAGGATTACACTATTGTGGTTATCCTACTGTTCTGAAAGGCTATAGTGATGCCAACTGGATCAGTGATACAGTTGACACCAAATCCACCACTGATTTTGTCTTCCTTTTAGGAGGTGCAGCTGTATCATGGAAGTCTATTAAACAAACTGTAGTGGCTAGGAGCACCATGGAATCTGAAATGATTGCCCTTGATACCACTAGCATTGAAGCCGAGTGGCTTAAAGATCTACTGATAGATTTACCTCTTGTGACTTCACCATTACCTTCTATATCTATTCATTGTGACTGCAGATCTGCTATAGATAAATGCAATCAAGAAAATACAAATGTGAAAATGAATAGGCACTTGAAAGTGCGCCAGAAATCATTGAGATACAAATTAAAGAATAACTTGATTGCACTAAATTTTGTAAGATCCGAAAGGAATCTAGCTGATCAGCTTACCAAAAGATTGTCTAGAACAGTGGTTCTAGAGTTGTCGAGGGGGATAGGGCTAAGCCCATAAGTAAAGTCACCACGGTGGTAACCCAACCAGAAAAGGTTCAATGGGTAGAAACAAGCTAGATAGATGACTAATGAGGAGCACTATTTGTTTTTCCCATCCCTAGGGCAACAGCGCTTATAAAAAGCAAGGGTTAGGTTGAGTTTTTACTCTTAATGAATCCGAGACCCATGAGGCAGGGTACCTACTTGCTCGTACCCTTTTTAGGATTCACCTATATGCGTGTAGTCGTGAGGCCGCAACTGTGGAAAGTGGGCTGTTCCCTAATAACACACATGAAGAGATACCTGCGCATGGCCGTAAAGCGCAAACCCGCTTCGAGCATGTTCATGCTATATTATGTGTGTTGTTGATGAAATCTGAGCCATGGACCAAGGTTCAAGGCATAGTCCACCTTGGCTCCACAGAGGTAATCAATTGTCACTAAGTGAAGGTTCAAACCGAAAGATACCTACACCTATTACATAATATAAGATACTCAGCATTTTATTTTGATTTTTTTTTAATTTTAATTTTTTTAAAATATTTAATTTATGTGGGGGATTGTTGAATTAAATTAAATATTTTAAAATTTTGAAAACTAAATTAGTCAACGGCCAAGTGGCAAGCATCCGTGCACAAGCAAGGGAGCAAATATGGAAAAATTCCTAAAGAAAGCAAACCATGACAAGTGTCATGCATCCAGCGTAGGAGCAAACATGAAAAAATTTCCAAAGAAAGCAAACCATGACAAATGTTATACATCCAGCGCAAGAGCAAGCATAAAAAGGCCCCTCGAAAAAAAGAAGGAAGCATGAACGGCCAAGATGCAATAAGCCAAAAAATCAAAAGAGCACAAGAAGACACTTCATCAATCCGCGGGAGGGGAATCTTCTTCTTTTGACGAGCCTGAGCTTATATAAAAGGCTCTAGGGATCATTTCAAAGACAATCAAAAATTTCTCTTCTCACTATTCCAAGAGTCTAGATAAAAAGAGCTCTAGGATTTATTGGGAAGAAAAGAAATAAAGAAAATTTTTCTTCTTCTCATAATTTTTCTAAGTTTCTTTTGAGTTATCTGCAAGCGTGAACGTGCCCTTCTTTCTTCCCTGGAGGCGCACTGACGGGGAAGACGTGGTTCTGTATTGGATCGTCGTATCTCTAGGAGATCTATGCGAGCAGATCTGTGCGTGGGGGGCATAAACTTTCCTGGGACAGCGCATCAGCATGCTTCGATCCACGGGCCATCTTCTCTTTCTTTCTTCATTTTATTATTATATTGTGAAGTTAATTATTTACTAGTTTATTCTTCTTATTTATTGTTTTTGAATCTTAAAACTATTTAATTTATCAATTATATTTGTGCATCTAGGCTAACTCAAACTTCTCCGTTGACTAGCCAACCTCCTCCCATAAATCAAGGGCTGCAGGTTTAAACCCCATCTAACATTTTACCGTACCAACAAATCGTCCAAAATTTTAAGCTTTGCCTGCCGCTCATCAACTGCTAACCATAGGCGTCACATGAGTTAATTGCAAGGCTGGAAAAAGGAAAGGCGGTAACGATTTTTCTCTCACCTTTGACGGAGGGCAGTGGAGGCTGCTCGGGGTCTTCCAAGGACCTCGACTCATCCAATTCTCCGATGAATTTCAAGCCAAACAACAAGGAGAAACTATGCCAAGGAAAGGGGAGACATCTTCGATCGCCTCCTCATCTTGTTACGGATCTCAATGGTCCAAAGTCTCTGGACTCAGGTCGTTCTTGGTCTCAGATTCATGGAGGTGGTGACCTTCTCCGATGATGATACTAAATTATAAACTTGATGTATTACATGTTTTTTAGAAACTAGAATACCAGAAGACTCATTGCCCCATATGCAACGGGTCATGGGTCCTTTGTGGCAAATCTATGTTATGCGGCGCCAGCTATAGGTCTCTCAGGAGGCATTATAATAGCGTGGCGCAAAAATAAGCTCGTATATGCCATTGTCTCCCCTTCCTCTGGATCTTGGATTCTGGGGGTGCTATATGCAAGTATAAATAGCCTAACATGCAAGAGAGTTTGGCAATCAGTAATTACACTACAATCTTTGAATCTACCTTTTAGGCTAGTAGAGGACTTCAGCTGCACCTTGAATGCCATGGAGAAAAATGGAGGTTGTCCTTTCAAAATAAATAGAGACATCAGAGAATTTCATACTTAAGCCTTTATTGATCTTGGCTTTCGAGGACCTTCCTATATATGATGCAACAATCGGCCAGGTTTAGCTCAGGTCTGGGAGCGATTGGATCGTGTATTTGTATTTGATCAATAGCTCCAGCCTTTTTCGAACTCCAAAGTAACTCATCTTGGTTGTTTTGCATCTGATTACTATCCAATACTGATTAAGCTCCAAGCTCACAAGTCACAAGGCCCCTCACAATTTTGATTTGAAAAATTTGGCTTTCTTGTAATTGAATTTATGAGATTAGAGCTGATCGTTGGATGGGTCTCGGGCCTAAACTATGTTTAATTTTGGTCGAGCTTCGGGCCGAGTCTGTTTAAATTTTTCATATTTTCTGTTTTCAAGCCCGATCTATGATCAGTTCTGTTGCTGGAAATTGGACCCGGGGGCCGCCGCGAAACCAGGGGGGAGGAGCTCCGCTGCCGGAACGGCGGACGGCGGTGCGCCGGCTGGCTGCGTCCTCCTGTGGAGTGGGCGTCTGTCCTGCAAAAAAGCCGGTGGCCGGGCTTTCCGGCGCCGGCCCTCCGATGCCTAAGTCAGAGGGGGCTAATATGTGGAGAGAGCAAAGAAGAGAAAAATGTTCTGTTCTTTCGTGTCTGTGCTGTTTACTTGTTTTTCATCCTCCTTTCTTTCTTTTTCCCCCCAGGCTCCCTTTTATAGAAGGATATGTTACTTGGGAGGTGACAGGGGAATTTGTCCTCTTTTGTGATAATTGGGCACGATTCGGCTCATTAATGGTGTAGTGGAGAATAAGGCCGGATCAGACCGGAGTCAGGGAGTTGTCGCGGTTGATCGGACCCGTTGGGGTGGTTGAACCGTCGGCCGTAGTGGGCCTGGGGTTCGTAGATGGTAAGTGCATTTATTACCGAGCGAACCGGCGATCAGGGAGAGCCATACGCTTTGATGGTTCAGTGATCCGGAGATCGTCTTGAGCCGTGTTCATTAAATGACTGAGTGCATCGGAGACTTGAGGGGGTCTCATGCATTAATGATAGGTCGTGCCAAATACCTGCGAAGATCTTGTGCCTTGACGGCTCAGAGATGGTGGCAGGTTATAGTGGAGTTGTGTATTTAGCCGTCAGATCCTTTAAAAGGTTAGGCGGAGATTGGATATTTGGTTAAGGCATCGGCTCGGCAGGGGTGCCGAGCCGAGCTGGTCGCCCAGCGGGGCGCCCTGTGGCGGGGTCATTTCTAATTTGTATTTTCTGGTCGGCGCCCTCTGGGCGAGCGCCTTCTAACCGAGCGCCTCTATTTGGCGCTCTTTTGTCTCTCTGGTCGGCGCTCTCTAGTCGAGCGCTTTTCTGGTTGAGCGCCCCTACTTGGCACTCTTCTGGTCGGCGCTCTTTAGTCGAGCGCCTTTTGACCGAGCGCCTCCGAGGCGGTATAACTGGGGTTTTTCCCCCAACACTACCCTCCGACTTCCGAGTTCCAGCTGGCTACCAGCTCGAGCGCGGGAAGTATTTTTAGCTGGGTCATTACGGATTCCGAAAATTTTAATTTATTGCGCGTTTCGAATTATCGGACGCTTCGAGGTGCTTTTAATAGGCGGCGTTTCCTCCTTTCCGAAAATACCTCATTATTGGGACGCTCTCTCTAAAGCGTCTTCGCGTCGTGGGCTCATGATGGGGCCACACGATCCGATAGGGCGCTTCGGTGTCCAAAGCGTCAACCTAAATTTAATGCGGCGCTCTGTCTTTCGGGCTGACACGTGTTGTCATCTAAACGTGATACAGCGTTTTTCTCGCTGATCCGGGCCGTTGGGGAGGTCTATATAAACTCTCCCCTGGCCTTCCGTCCTCTTTGTTATTGCCTTCTTCCTCTTAGTTTTTTCAGCCCGAAGTTCTCTTTCTCCGGCATCTTCCATAGGTTCCATTTTTCTTCCTAATCCCTTTCTTCCCTATAATGGGTTCTGTTCCAAGCGAAGTCGAGTCCACCATGAGCGTCCTGGAGGTCGAGATGACCGAAGAGTGGTTTTTCCCTCTTCAAGGGTTCCGTTTGGAACCCGCCAGGCGGGGGGATCGGGTAACCGATCCTCCGGTAGGCCGGATTGGAGTGTATCTAGAATCACTCTGGGCCGGCCTACGATTTCCTCTTCACGGCTTCGTGAATGAGTTGTTGACGGTATACCAACTGGTTCCGGCACAACTTGCTCCGAATGCCTGGAGGATAGTGATCGGTTTTCTGTCGCTGTGCTTACTGCACAGGATTCCGGCCTCTGTCAACGTTTTCCGGCGGCTTTTTATTTTGAAGTCGAATTCGGGAGACGAAGAGTGGCTTTATATCGCCCTTCGGGCGGGTCGGCCACTCTTTCATGGTGCCCCTTCGTCTATTCATGACTGGAAGAAGAAATTCTTCTTCCTAGGTTCTGAACGGTCGTGGGGGTACGACCCTAGGTGGAGACCGACCCAGCTTAGGTCTATCAACAAGCCCCCCCGGCTCTCTCCACGTGAGCAGGGGATCGTCGACACCATCCACGGCCTCGGGGACGGCATTTTACTGAACGGCCTCATAAGTGAGGACGCTCTAGTGAACGTGGGCTTGAGCTCGGCGCGTCCCCATGGTAAGAACAGTAGCAAGGTGTTTTTTTCGTTTTATTATTGTTCTAATGTTCTAATCCTGCTCGCCTTTGCAGATATCGCAAAGATGGTGACCAAGAGCGAGGTCCTCTACGCCCGCTTCCAAAAGAGGGCAGCCGAGCTCTCGGGCGAGCCCACCGAGCCGAGGAAGAAAGCAAAAATCTCGGTGACCTCGGCTCCCCCGGCGACAGCAGTGGCTGAGGCGGGCCCTTCTCGCCCCGCGCACTCCGACGCCGGTCGGAGGGAGGGCGCGGATTCCAGGGGCACGGGCCCCCGGGGAGCTTCGGTGGTGCTCCCATGCCCGGTGCCCTTGGCGCAAATTCCTGGTCGGCAGGATGCTCCAGTTGCCGACCAGGGGAGGAGTCCCGCGGGTCTCGCGCTTGCGCGCCCCGCTTCAGTCATGCGGCAGTCAGATCGGCCGCTTGTCCGACCCCATCCCTCTAGCTCCGAGCCGGGGAGCAGTCAGGGAGCCTCGGGGTCGGCTCCGCCCAGGCAAGCCGATGCTGACCTTCCGGGCCCATCAGGCTCGGGGGAGCGGGTGCCCCTTGCACCCGTCTGGTCGGTATTCGAGGGCGATTCAGCCCTCGACAACCCTCGAGTGGCGCGCGAAGTATTTCGGGTCGCGCTGCTCCCGGCCGATCAGGCTAGGATACGGTCCATGAGCTATAATGCTTTCATGGACGCTACTCTCTGCAACGCCGTCCGGGTAAGTTTGTTTTTCCGTCTGTGTAATTTACGAGAGTTTTTACTCGTAGCGCCTTATGTTTTTTCACGTCTCTTTTACAGCATTTGCACGAGACGGAAACGCTGATGCATGTCGTCCAAGACTACCGGGAGCGGGCCCGGAAGTATCAGCGTGGGTATGAGGAGGCCGAGGCAAGGTGCCAGGCCTCCGAGGCTGAGCGTCAGGCGCTCCAAGCAAGAGTAGGAGCAGCCGAGGACGAAATTCGAGCTCTAACCGCCGAGCTCGATGAGGAAAAGGACGCGCATACACTGGTAAGGTCCGAGGTGCGCGCCGTAGAGGCCCGTTTGGCCGAGGCCGAGCTGGCGCTGGCCTCCCGCGAGCAGGAGGTGGGGAATGCCCGCCTCCGACACTTAGAGCTCGAGCGGGAAATAAGAAATCTCGAGCGGAAGGCCGCGTACCACGAAGCTCGGGAGCTCGAGGCTCGGGAGCAAGCCCAAAACGCGGTGAAGCTCTTTCGCGAGTCGGAGGAGTTTCGCGACCTCCTAGAAGAGGAGGGCGTGAACGGGCTGATTCAGGGCTTTCGGGATTTCCGCAACCAGCTACGGCGGCTCCTTCCGGACTTCGACGTGAACCTGCTCAAACCGGGAGCAGGGGTCGATAGACCAGAGGCGGAGGCAGAAACTCCGGAGGCCGACCAGAGAGGTCTGGCCGAGGCGACCGAAGCCGTCCCCGAAGTCACCGAGGTCGCCTCCGTGGCTGCTCCTGTTGCTGCCGAGGCCGTTGAAGAGGTTCCGACTACTGAGCCAGCCGCTCCCGACGCTGCCGAAGCCGAAGTAGTCGAGCTTGAGCCTTAAGTGTAATTTTTGTTGTTTTTTGTTAAGTCGGGATGGTCCCCACATTTGTAGGGGCCGAGCCCGAATCCTTGTACTTAGCCTACGGGCTTTTTGGAATGAATATATATATATTTTTCTCAGCTCGCAAGTGTTTGTGGTAGACTTAGGTTTCTCTGCTTGGATCCTCTTTAGGCTCCAAGGGTATGGGCTCTATGGCCCGAACGTTATCCGCCACAGGGCTTGCGTTTAGGCTCGGCTGGCCGAGCTCTATTGCTCGGTCTTTCGACTAGCAATACAGCAATACTTGCGCTTAGGGTGTTTGGGCTCGGGGAGTCTTCCCGAGCCTAACCCAGAATCCGGCCAAGCTCTAGGACAGTCACTAGGACTTTAACTTTTTATCAAAGTTAGTGAACTTTGGGTCTGAGCCTCGAGTTGCCGGGGCGGACCGGATTCGTTTCCAACGAATGGGTTGAATGCTCGTCAGCTCGTGACGGAGATTCACCGGGCTTAGTATAAACTAAGTTTGCTGGTATCGTGAGCATTTTCACGCCGAGGCGACTGAAGACGCTCTGCTCGGAGTCCACTCTTTGAGGACATCGGCAGAGAGAAATCCAAGAATAAAACAATGTAAAGATATTAAATAAATGGGTACCTGGTACCATGATCATTTTTTCGCCGAGGCGACTGAAGACGCTCCTCTGCTCGGGGTCCGTTCTTTGAGGACGTCGGCAGAGAGAAATCCAAGGATTAACGAGATAATGTCAAAACATTAAATAAAGGGGGTACCTGGTACCGTGAGCGTTCTTACGCCGAGGCGACTGAAGACGACCCTCTGCTCGGGGTCCGTTCTTTGAGGACGTCGGCAGAGAGAAATCCAAGGATTAACGAGATAATGTAAAAACATTAAATGAATGGGTACCTGGTACCGTGATCGTTTTTTCGCCGAGGCGACTGAAGACGCTCCTCTGCTCGGGGTCCGTTCTTTGAGGACGTCGGCAGAGATAGGAGAATTCAGCTTATTGCCAACTACGGACTTCCCGCTGATCATGAACAGGAGAACGAGCCGAGCTCGCATGGTCGATGAAGACCGCATCCCAACGTATCGGGGCATCCCGACCGTGGTCGAGGTAGGAGATCGAGCCGAGCTCGTTGGCTGAAGTCGATGGAGAGCGAGCCGAGCTCGTAGGTTGAAGTCGATGGAGAACGAGCCGAGCTCGTAGGTGGAAGTCGATGGACAACGAGCCGAGCTCGTTGGTCGGTGAAGACCGCATCCCAATGTATTGGGGCATCTCGACGTCTCGAGGCATCCCGACGTATCGGGGTAGGAGAACGAGCCGAGCTCATTGGCCGATGGAGAACGAGCCGAGCTCGTCGGTGGAAGTCGATGGAGAACGAGCCGAGCTCGTTTGGTCAGTGAAGACCACATCCCAATGTATTGGGGCATCTCGACGTCTCGAGGCATCCCGATGTATCGGGGCATCTCGACGTCTCGAGGCATCCCGGCCGTAGTCGGGGTAGGAGAACGAGCCGAGCTCGTTGGCCGATGGAGAACGAGCCGAGCTCGTCGGTTGAAGTCGATGGAGAACGAGCCGAGCTCGTTTGGTCAGTGAAGACCGCATCTCGACGTCTCGAGGCATCCGAACGTATCGGGGCATCCCGACGTCTTGGGGCATCTTGAAGTATCGGGGCATCCCGACGTCTCGGGGCATCCTGACCGTGGTCAGGGTAAGAGAACGAGCCGAGCTCGTTGGCCGATGGAGAACGAGCCGAGCTCGTTGGCCGATGGAGAATAAGCCGAGCTCGTTGGTCGATGGAGAACGAGCCGAGCTCGTTGGTCGATGGAGAACGAGCCGAGCTCGTTGGTTGAAGTCGATGGAGAACGAGCCGAGCTCGTTGGTCGGGGTAGAGCGCATCTCGACGTATCGGGGCATCCCGACGTATCGGGGCATCCCAATATATTGGGGCATCCTGACGTCTCAGGGTAGGAGAACGAGCCGAGCTTGTTGGCCGATGGAGAACGAGCCGAGCTCGTTGGTCGATGGAGAACGAGCCGAGCTCGTTGGTTGATGGAGAACGCATCGCGAGCTCACGAACATCTTCAGGGAGTCCACGTAGGTACTCCATCATCCCGAGACATCGGGGCATCCCAACCGTGGTCAGGGGAGGAGAGCGAACCTGGTACCATGAGATAATCAGGAGAATTAGTGAGCTTGAAATAAGTACGCAGACCATCATAAAATGAAATTCATAAAATGAAATTCATAGTTGAATAATGGGGGACCCCTTGGGGTTCTGCTCGGTCCTGCTCCGCCTAAGAGCCACAGCTTCCTCAGCCTTGGCGTACTTCCGGGCCCGGGCAAGCATTTCGGTGAGATCCGTAGGAAAATTCTTCTCAATAGAGAAGAGGAACCTATAAGACCGGGCTCCAGTTTTTAGCGCCGACATGGCGATGGACTGGTCAAGCTCCCGGACCTCCCATGTTGCAGCGGTAAACCGGTCCAGATACTCCTTAAAGGATTCTCCCTCCTTCTGTTTGATATCAAGGAGGGAGTCCGATGTCCGCCGCTGGGGTTGGCTGGCGGCAAATTGCCAGCAAATTGTCTGCCGAGCTGCTCAAAAGAGGAGACAGTGCTCGGCTTCAGCCCGGTAAACCAAAGCCGGGCCGGTCCTCGGAGTGTCGCTGGAAAAGCCTTGCACATCATGGCCTCCGAGGCTCCTTGTAGGGCCATTAAGACCTGATAACTTTCCAGGTGGTCAAGGGGATCAGCCTTGCCTTTGTAAGGCTCCACCTGGGGCATCTTGAACCGTAGTGGAACCGGTTCATCTTCAATCTCCGGGGAGAAGGGCGACTTTGTGGTGAACTCGAAGTCGCCATCGCGTCCCGATTTCCTCCCGTGGAGTGCCTGGATTTGGCGCTCTAGTTTTTCGACCTTCTTGTCGAGTTCATCATTCTGGAGGATCGCTGCAGCGGTTCGCTCGGGTGCAGGTTGCCCTGGAACCGACTCAGCTTCTGAAGGTTGTGGCCATCTTCCATGGCCCCTTACTGGATGCTCTCTCCAGAGGGAGGCCTGGACTTGAGAGTCCTGACCTCGAAGGGGAAGTCCGCTTGTAGGGGGCTCCGGTTGAACTGGAGCCGGAGGAGGCGATGCCGTTGGGATGCCCCTGGGTTGCAAGCTTTGGACAGCGGTAGCCAAGGCTTGCACCTGTTGCACCAGGGCATCAAACTGCTCCGGCCGAACTTGAGGTGTTGACTCGGCCGGAGGCGGCGAGTTTCGGACAGAATGTTCGGGACTAGGTGGAGGACGTCGAGAGGCATTAGAAGCCCCTTTACTTCTTAGTTTCATGGCAGCAACTCGAGCCCTTCCTCTAGCGCCAACTGTTGCTAGAAATTGGACCCGGGGGCCGCCGCGAAACCAGGGGGGAGGAGCTCCGCTGCCGGAACGGCGGACGGCGGTGCGCCGGCTGGCTGCGTCCTCCTGTGGAGTGGGCGTCTGTCCTGCAAAAAAGCCGGTGGCCGGGCTTTCCGGCGCCGGCCCTCCGATGCCTAAGTCAGAGGGGGCTAATATGTGGAGAGAGCAAAGAAGAGAAAAATGTTCTGTTCTTTCGTGTCTGTGCTGTTTACTTGTTTTTCATCCTCTTTTCTTTCTTTTTCCCCCTAGGCTCCCTTTTATAGAAGGATATGTTACTTGGGAGGTGACAGGGGAATTTGTCCTCTTTTGTGATAATTGGGCACGATTCGGCTCATTAATAGTGTAGTGGAGAATAAGGCCGGATCAGACCGGAGTCAGGGAGTTGTCGCGGTTGATCGGACCCGTTGGGGTGGTTGAACCGTCGGCCGTAGTGGGCCTGGGGTTCGTAGATAGTAAGTGCATTTATTACCGAGCGAACCGGCGATCAGGGAGAGCCATACGCTTTGATGGTTCAGTGATCCGGAGATCGTCTTGAGCCGTGTTCATTAAATGACTGAGTGCATCGGAGACTTGAGGGGGTCTCATGCATTAATGATAGGTCGTGCCAAATACCTGCGAAGATCTTGTGCCTTGACGGCTCAGAGATGGTGGCAGGTTATAGTGGAGTTGTGTATTTAGCCGTCAGATCCTTTAAAAGGTTAGGCGGAGATTGGATATTTGGTTAAGGCATCGGCTCGGCAGGGGTGCCGAGCCGAGCTGGTCGCCCAGCGGGGCGCCCTGTGGCGGGGTCATTTCTAATTTGTATTTTCTGGTCGGCGCCCTCTGGGCGAGCGCCTTCTAACCGAGCGCCTCTTTTTGGCGCTCTTTTGTCTCTCTGGTCGGCGCTCTCTAGTCGAGCGCTTTTCTGGTTGAGCGCTCCTACTTGGCACTCTTCTGGTCGGCGCTCTTTAGTCGAGCGCCTTTTGACCGAGCGCCTCCGAGGCGGCATAACTGGGGTTTTTCTCCCAACAAGTTCTATATGAGATGGTCCATCAGGCAAGGAAATATTGAGGACATCATTCACCTCGAGTTCGATTCTCTCCTACTTCATAATACAAAGATGGCTCTTTGTCATTGGAACAAAATAAGTGTAGGGATATTTTCAAAAAGGGAGAAGAATTAGGTGGAAGAATTCTACCAAAAAAAGGGAGAAGAATTAAATGCTTCTTTATTATAACGTTAAACCAAGGAAGCCCAACTAGGTGGATTGTCAGGAGCATCAACAATTACTGTTAACATTATATGCCGACGACAATAATCTAAAGATGCAAGAGATCTTCGCCCTCTTTTTAAGGGTATCCCTACTTCTTGGTCATCTCAAAGTCAATTTCGATGGCGGCATGTGGGCGAATGGAGTGTATGATGGAGTGGGCTTTGTGATTAGAGACTATCTCGGTAGGATGATAGTGACGGAAGGTCGGCACTCCTCCGGACGGACTGCCATTGAGGTAGAGCTTCGGGCTGCCTAGGAGGGCATTTCCTTTACAATGAGAGTTCTTAGAACAGATAGGATCCACCTTGAGGGGGACTCCTCCACGGTGATCGTTTGAATACAGGAAGTGGACCGTTACGGGAACGGTCATCTGTTGATCAGTGAGACTCACAGACTGCTCAGGGGGATAGAGTCCTTTCAGGCAGCACATGTGTTTCAGGAGACAAACAGAGATATAGATTGGATTATCTCCTTTGTTGCCCAGCACTTCGGAGATTTTATCGAGACCACGACTGTTGATATTCCTTATTCTCACTCTAATACTTTGTTTGCTGGCTACCGCCTCCCCTTGATGTTTTAAAAATCAACTTTGATGGGTTATGCGGCAACAAAGCAGGAGCCAGTTATGTGATTTGAGATGCTTATGGGCGTCTGCTAATGGCCAGGGGCAAGCATTTGATTTCCAGTTCGGTTCCTTATATTGAATTATTAGCAGCGTGGGCCACGGTTCCTTATAATGAATTATTAGTAGCATGGGCGTTCTTTTCTTTAAGAGTATATTTGCATGGTAGGGCTAAAAATTCTATTAAATTCGTAAATTTAGCAAGTGCAACTAGAAAAATCATAGAATTATAGGTAGAGGTAGAAGTTGAAATCAACATAAAAGTTGAAATCTATCTCATTTGGTATAAATAGAGATTTTGTAACTCAATTCTATTTTTCATTAACTAAAAAAAATCTAAATTCTGCTTTTACTAATTTTTATTTTAAAAAATATATATTAAAAAAATTGAGTTGAGAAAGCTGAGAAAATGTGATCTTATCATTACATACTTCAATTCATCATCTTTTTATAAGGTATACTTGTGTCACTATTGTAATAATAAAATCAAATTGAAGATAAAATATACGCAATCAAAACCATAAATACAATGTATGTGTATAAAGCCATATAAATTGCATGTCGATGATGTACTCAAGTGATATATACCACTTGGAAATGTTTATTACTAATTTCCTTGGCCGTCTTGTTTACCATAGCTTCTTTTTTTTATCTATTTATTGTAATTTTTCTGTTCAGTTTGAGATTATAAATATCTTGAATGCGACCTCAAAATTATATTACAATTTATGAACGTAGTCAACAGCAAGCTCCAAATAACCATTATAAATGATGTAACCATAAAAGTCCACATGCACGCAGATTTCAGCACTTTCTGGAGAAATATTTAATGGCAACGTATGAATATCTTTCAAAGTTAATGCATATTTAATATTGCTGTTGAAACCTTGTCGACCTCCCATCTTGGTGGGATCGGAAGATTAATGAGGGTAGAATGACAACATTTTGAAAATTATGTAAATGAAAAGGTTATGAAATATTCTATTCACATCGATTTCTTCATTGGCCATGCCTTTGAAATATTTTTCCATACGGTTTAAAAATTCATTAATTTCACAATGTATTTATAAATTATTTATTTCTTAATTCAAGCGTGTCAATGAATTACAAATTCAGTATGTTATTTGCAATATCCATCCCCAGCCCAGAATTTCATACGTGAATATATCAATAATGTTTACATCTATAATCTGTATTTTTAAATAATTTTATATTTATAATCTATATTTTTATATACAACTATTTGGTCTCTGTTCATATGTTTTGGCCAATTTTTTTTATTTCCTCTAACCAGAATCTTAATTCCTGGCTGGTCCCAACTCATTAATCCTCTCACTTTGCTACCAACGAACTTTCAAAGTCAGGACTCCAGAGGGTTTTAAACAAGAGAGGTGCCCTCAATCCTTAATCATCTCAAAGTTAACTTCGCTGATGGCATATCGGTGGATGGAGCATATGGAAAAGTGGGATTTGTGATCAGATACCACCATAGCAGACTGGTGGCGGCAGGTGATTGGCGCACTCCCGACTTGATTGTCATTAAGGCGGAGTTTCGAGCAGCATGGGAAGACATCTCTTATGCGAAAAGGGCATTAGGTGCAGACAGGATATACCTCGAGGGGGACTCCACTATGGTGATCAATTGGATATGGGAAACTGATCGATACGGGGACGGTCACCCACTGATTCGTAAGACTTGCAAACTGGTCAGGGGTTTGGCTTCTTTTCAGGCAGTACATGTGTATTGGAAGACGAAAAGAGTTACAGACTGGGTCGCCTCCCACGTGGCTCGGCACTCTTGAGAGATTTTTTGGATTAGTGTCACTGAGATTCCTTCTCCTTTGTATCATTTTATTAACTTTGACTTGGCAGGCTGTACTCATGTTACGGCTATATGTATGCCGTTTTTATATTTAAAAAAACAAAAAAAAACAAAAACAAGCTAGCTGTGTGCTTTCTCCCACCTAGAAAAAGAAACTAAGCGATGTTCTCTGCACCACTCCAAGTACACAGGTCTAAATACTTCTCTTATGTCCATTTTCTTTTCCTTTTCACGCTCGTATTCCTTTTTTCCCCGCTGTTGCGTCGCGCACCCCCTATGCTTCTGCATGACCACGAAATGCGACAAATATCTTCGATTTTTGGCAAGTGGATGGTAGCAAAACTAGTAGGGAGCGTAAACTCACCACGGGGAGTTAGCTAGGCACGTGTTAGTCTCCTAACAAAAAATTTCAACGAAGATCTTGGACATGCTAGAGACCATTAGCCATACACACTAGTGGCTTGGACGGCATCAAAAAAACAAATTTTCCAGCTCAGCTTCGTATTTGGCTATGATACTGTTACAGAAAAACTGTACGTCCAAAGCCGAAACTTAGAGATTCAACCTCTCAACCGGAGCTTCTTTATAAATTGAATAGAATAGTTGATACCTAACGTCATAGCCAGGCAAGGAGGATCTTGAGAAGTGGAAAACTATTTCGATGCAGCACGAAAAATCGACTCGAATCGATTCTCTTTCTTTATTTATGTTGCACATGTTTTAATTATGTATTATATTGAATCTTGTGTTCCCAAAAAAATCATCATTATCGCTCATGAAATGAGGCAACGAAGGTCGGTCGTCGATCGATCATCTATACAAATACATGGTGCGCAGTTGAGTAGAAAAAGAAGCTATCTTGTGCAGGAAATAAGATATAGGGCCTACGTTGCACTCGCCTGAGACTGAATCAAAAATCTTGCTAGAACAAAAAGAAAAATTAAAGAAAAGGACAAATCTTATTCGGGATCACTTACATGATTATATATCATATAACAATCACAACTAAAGCACTCTCCTCACCTCATTCGAAAGCAAATCTTAACTTACGTACCCGACTAATTAACAGCGTATAGGACCAGTAAGTACCAAGAGAGAAGGACACTGAAGTGGCCAGCCAGCAATATAAGCTTCAACTGAGTCCATGCGCATATCAAGGACCTGCAATGGGAAGGCTGTGCAGCACCACAGTTTCCACCGTGAGCCCCGGCCCAAACCCGAAGAGCACCCCCCAATCCAAGCCCTCTCCGGTTGTGGCCTTCCCATCCTCCGCCGACCTCTTCCTCATCTCATCCAGTATAAACAGCACGCAGGCGCTCGACATGTTACCATATTCACTCAACACATGCCTCGTCGCCCTCATCTTCTCCTTCTCCAATCCCAACTTGGCCTCGACCTGGTCAAGAATTGCCGGCCCGCCGGGATGCGCTATCCAGAATATCGAATTCCAGTCGCTGATCCCTAGGGGAGCAAACGCCTCCACCAGGCTCTTCCCGATGTTCTTGGATATCAGGCCCGGCACGTCCTTGAGCAAATGGAACGTTAGCCCGACTTCCCTCAGGTGGCCGTCGATGGCGCCCTCGGAGTCCGGGAGGATGGTCTGGCTAGCTGAAACGAGCTGGAATAACGGGCGTTCGACGGCGGGGTCGGGGTCGGCACCGATGATCACGGCGGCGCCGCCGTCCCCGAACAGCGCCTGGCCGACGAGGCTGTCGAGGTGGGACTCGGAGGGGCCGCGGAAGGTGACGGCGGTGATCTCGGAGCAGACGACGAGGACTCGGGCGCCGCGGTTGTTCTCGGCGAGGTCCTTGGCGAGGCGGAGGACGGTGCCGCCGGCGAAGCAGCCCTGCTGGTACATCATGAGGCGGTTGACGGAGGGCCGGAGGCCGAGGAGCTTGGTGAGCTGGTAGTCGGCGCCGGGCATGTCGACGCCGCTGGTGGTGCAGAAGACGAGGTGGGTGATCCTGGATTTTGGCTGGCCCCATTCTTTGATGGCCTTGGCGGCGGCCTCCTTGCCAAGCCTGGGGACTTCGACGACCACCATGTCCTGCCGGGCGTCGAGGGAGGGGGCCATGTAGGCGCAGATGTGAGGGTTCTCCTTGAGGATCTCTTCATTCAGGTGCATGTAACGTTTGCGGATCATGGACTTGTCACCTGTTAGCAAGTAAGGAAAAATATTAGTAATTTGCTAGGGTTTACCCTCATAAGAGAAAGAAATAGCTAGGAGACATATATCCTTGTGTGAATATAGTAAACTTGGTGATCTCTTTCTCTTTCTCTTCTTTATTTTTTTCGATCACAAGAGGGAGTTAGAAAATGTCTTCGTGCTAATTTACTGAACATACCTATCGCTTTCTATCTTTTTTTGTTGTTATGATGATTTTAAGTCCATTTTTTTTCTCTTTCCTTCTTAGAAAGAATTCGTGGTCTAAATATTTAAGAAAAATAGTTAGATGATGCAATCAATAGAAGTTAGGTACACTGACCTTTCCAAACTGGTGAAGTTTTTAACTTCAAGGAGTCAAACAGGTGAAGAAACGGTGTTCCTGCTCTACTAGAAATTTTTAAAAAAACTGTTTCTTGCTGTAAAAAAGTTAGGGGTCACTTAATTTCAAAGATAATGATACTTAAAAAGCTAGGAGATTGTAATTGTCCCTCGAATCTATATTGAGGTTTGAATGGAAATATCCTTCGTAGAGAAGCTTTTTTTTTGCTTGAGCACCATCCCAAAAACCGAAAAAGAACAACCACTGCTTGCATGCTAGGTCTTTGTCATGTTAATTATGTGAACCAGAAGGAAAAGGAAAAGATATTAATTTGCACCCAAAAAAAAAAAGAAAAGAAAAGAAAAAGGAAAAGATAAATGAACTTCCACAGTTTTACTGGCAATTAATTTCTCCATGAAAGAGACTCAATTCTGAATGCTTGAAACGCAAGTTTAACAATCCGACTACTTCAAAAAACATAATCTGATTAACATCAAGAGAGACACTTCTTGAATGGAAACATGCATGGCTCCACAGCTAATAAAACAATAGAAGGAAGAACACCTCAAGAGTACTTCATATCAAGCAAATGGAAAGAATACAGCCAGTACTAGAACATGAAATTAAGAAAATAATCAGGCAGCAAGTATAGTATACGGTGATCATGAACACTCACACATTCTCTTAAACTTCTCCTTGAGATCGGTAAGGTGTTCGCTCTTGGTGATGCGGAAGTAGTAGTCGGGGTAGTCGGCCTGGTAGACGGCATTGGCCGGCGTGGCGGTGCCAATTGCCAGTATCGTCGCTGGGCCATCGGACCTCTGCGAGCGCCGGATCTCCTCCACCTTAGCCATGCCTCGACTCGATCGACCTGCACTAGCACAAGAAACAATATTCGATCGGCAAGTCGGCGGTGGTTGCCGAGTTCCAAGCAGATACAGAGTGGTTAGGGAGGTGGAAGTGTGGAGGGGGAAGGAGAAGGTATTTATAGTGGAGTGGTAGGTCGGACGGACGGACGGATGGGTGAACACGTGGGAAGGAGGCCGTTTGGCACGATGACTCGGTGGATGGACTGCCAGGTGGCCTACCAGCCTTGCCAGGTGGGTTGGTGGGACGGCGGGGGTAAGCGCATGGTTGTTAGGGTTGGACTTTGGACCATTAGATTGAGGATGGAATAGGAGGCCGGTAAGTATTGGTACATATTTGTTCTGTTGTGCATGGAGTTGCCACGTCTGACCAGGATGGGAGCGGGAGTAACGAGGCCCCTCATTTCTCGTTGCTTTGATTAGGGAACCTATTTAATTATATTATTTTTTTTTTTTATAAATATCTTTTTAAATATCATCTATTCTTCTGAATTAATATTTGCATGTATACTCTCATAAAATAATTATACCCACATCATCTAACGCCGTTAAAAAATTAATGGTTTCAAATTAAAATGACTAAAATATCTTTAATGAGTACATGTGCAAAAAAAAAAAACATTTATAACACGAATACAATGAAGAATAAAAAAATAATTTAAAAATTCTATTTTATTTTTAATTAATATAAATATGGTTTTTATTAGAAGCATTTGTGCAAAAACAGTGTTTTATGAAGGTACAAAAATAAATATAAATTTTAAGAAGATATTTATGTAAATTTAAATTTTTAGGAAGATATTTATGTAAAAAAATTATATTATTTCGTAAGTTTTGAGCTAGTTATTTAGTTAGAATAATTGTTGTCAGCATGTCGTGATTGTGGAATGTGTCGGCTTTGCTGTTGGTAGATAGTCGGATGTTTGTGTTGGATGCTAGCTTGCTCCCAAATCCACTTTATTTTTTTTTTAAAAAAAGCGGGAAGGTTTAGAAATTTAGAAGAAAAGTATTATCCATTATCGTGCTGCACAAAATTGTTTATGAACATTATCTTACGTATGCAAAGAAAAAAACATCAATTTTTTATTTTTTAGATTACTTTGCATGTATTCTGTACATATATCCTTATAAAATTCTTAAATTATATGTATACCTCATAAAACTACTACTTGCTTGTGTACCTTTATAATTTTTTCTTCTTTTCTGCATTTATACCCTTTTGCCAATTAACAAAGTCGTATAGAAAGTAAAAATTATGAGAGTATATACATAAATATAAATTTATAAGATCATATACACATAAAAAATAATTTATAAGGGTATATATATAAATAGTAAATTTTCAATGGTAGCATACAATTTCAGATATTCAAAAGAATATACATGTAAAAAAGATAATTTACAAGGATATAAATAAACAATAAGTTTATGATTGTATACATGCAATTGTATATATTTATAAGCGCGCGCGTGTGTGTATATATATATATATATATATGCAAAGAAAAGAATAGTATATACTTGTAGGTGAAATTTACGTGGAAGACAAGGTATTTAATTGGTTCCTATTATTTCCTTAGGTATCATAATTGCTATATATGCAATGATTAGTAAATCTCGTGACTAGTTTTATTGAGAAAATTGGATTAAATATAATCCACTGGGTGAAGTCAGCTAGTACGTGCATTGATGCTGCCTTTGGCGCGTTACACTTGTCCGATGCGGTTTGGAGAACAACGTAGCTTAGGGAAAGAGAACTAGAATTCGTTTGAAAATGGAAGCGAGGGACCTAAAAGTTGGTAAGCCGTTCATGGCTTGACTTGCCTCAAACTGGGGATGCCCTTTTGATGCCATTGGCTCGGTGGCTTCGTGTACTCCATAATTAGTTAATACGGGATGGTTGGGTCACATGTTGGGGTCCAACTAATAACTTCATTTTAAATACCCTCGGTCTCTCTCTCTTTTCTTTTTTTTTTTTTTTTGCTTAAACGGGCATTTCATACATCACGGGTACGAATACACCCTAAAGAGTCAGAATACAAAATGTCCCGAAGTGCTCCGGGCATCTCTCTCTCCCCAGCCCATAGGGTACCTCCAGAGTGGCTCGCAACAAACGCGGCCACCCAATCGGCCGCCCCATTGGCCTCACGATATACATGCATAGCCTGTAGCGTAACACCCTCTCTCACCATCATCCAAATGTCACGAAGCAGAGGATGGGCACCTCCGTGACCAACCGGGCCCCTGCGAATCCAGCTAATCACCGTAGCCGAGTCGCCCTCCAGAAGAACCGAACTCGCTCGAAGTACACGCCGCACATAGGACAAGCCCATCCAGGCCGCTCGCAACTCTGCCCCTGGGACCGAAGTATCAAAAATCTGACGGCCCCATGCTGCCACCACATCCGACGTCGGGCCCCTAACAACAAAACCGGCCCCTCCCCTCCTACCACCGTCCAAGACAGAGCCATCAAAATTGACCTTGAGGAAACTCGGGGGTGGGGGCTCCCAGGTAAAAAATACCCTATGTGGAGCTGCCGAAGCACTGTGGGATCCCCAGATGTCCCGAGCTATCAAAGGTCTATGAGCTGGCTCTGCCTGGATAATCTCTGTCGCCTGAGAACAGGCCCGCTCCATCACGAACCGTAGGGACAGCCGACGCTCACCAAACACCCGGGCGTTCCTGGCTAACCATATCTGATACGCTGTGCAGGACGCCCTAATAGCCAATCCCCGCATCCGAGCAGAACCGGCCCAAAGCCGAACCTCCTCCAAATAGAACTCCCTACTCCTCCAGATATCCTCCGGGATTCCAGTCAGGCTCCAAACACCTCTCGCCCATACGCAGTGGAATAGAACATGATCCACCGACTCATCCACCCCACAGTCCAGGCATGAGGGGGAAAAGCCCATACCGCGTCTACACAGCTCTGAGCATGTCGGCAATCGCGCCCAGGCCACCTTCCAGAGGAAGAGAGCAACCCTCTGGTGTAGCCCAAACCTCCACACCCAGCCACAGTCTATCCCCGGCTGTGTACCTGGCTGAACAAGCCGGGCAACATCACCGACCCCAATGCTCGCTCTACTGGTGGTGCTCCAGACTCTGACATCTGGACCTCCGGACCCCGGAAGGGGAATCGACCAAACCCGCTCTACTAGATGCTCTCCAAACAGCTCGCCCAGCCTGTCGCTATCCCACTCGGCCCCTCCTGGTCGGAGCAGGTCGGAAACTTGGAGACCCTCCCCCGGCTCAGTGCTGAGAGTCGTCGGCCATAGTCTCAAGAAAAGTGCATCCACCCATGGGTCCGCCATCACATCAATACTCCGTCCGTCACCGATCAGCCACCTCGAATGCGCCAGGGCCATAGGCACGTGCCTCTCAATCTCTCGCCACATGAAGGATCTCCTCCGCCGGGCTATCCCCTGGCCCTCAAGGCCCGCTCGGCCGTACCTGGCTATCATAACCTGGCTCCAGTAACCATGCGGCTCCAAGACAAACTGTGCCGCCTTCCGTGCCAAGAGGGCCTCACGTCTTTTACTCTTTCCCGTGGTGACGCTTGCATGACCCTCAAACTTGTAATTGTCCAAACTTCCCCCTTTAACCTTTTAAATTTTTGCAAAACAACAGTATTGTTCTGAGAATTGTTTTCTTTTAAACGTACCGTTTCTTTCATTTCCGTAATAGGTGAGCTTTCGTTTTCACCGGAGCATTTTACGTTCACACTTCCAACGACACTACGATAATTATCCTATTTATGTTTCTGAAAAAATGTTTGTGATTGGGTTGCATGCTGTATGGCCGCGCATTCTCACAAGATGTTGTGGACCAGTGCGAATATGACCCTTCTCTTTAGAATATTTTGTTTTCTGATTCTACTGAATGTATTAATGCAATTCGTGACTTGTCAAAAAAAGAAAAGTTTATGACATTTGGAGGAGCGTTCCATTGAGCGTTTGGATGCTACTTCTCATCAACTTCCCGGAGGGTGAGAGATTTTTTTGGCTATTGTAAAAGATTCTGTACTAGTTGCACATGTTTGTTTTGATGTAAAACAAATTTCAGGCTGTTGCATTGGATATCTAACAAAAAGAAGAAAAAAAACAAGAAGAAAAAATAAATAATATATGCATAATTTGATTTATTGATCTACATCCGTAAGTAGAGATGGTGCAAAAGTTTTACTATATAAAACTAAAAATTATAAAGTACAAGATTTCGTCTCAAATTCTAAATTTTAATACATCCGATATTTAGGACACTCAATTGTTTTCTCTTTTTTGAAGTTACAGAAGATATATATAATAGAGTAAGTCGATTTGAATTCTAAATAGTGCTCTAAAATAATCAAGTTAGTGTTCTCTAGGGTCTCCATCCCCACACCCTCAACTCATTTATCGCTCAGCCCGTACAAAATGAGTATGGATGCCTAGAGTGGACCTTTTTCACTTCAAGAATTCAAATTTTATCGATGAAAAATTTGGTTACAAAATGTTTTCCTTTCGTCACTAAATGTTTTTAATGACCAATAAAACTTCATCATTAGTTGGTGACCAAAAACCCCGTGACTAAAAAATTTAGTGACCAAAATATAAATTTGTCAAAAAATATTATATTGAGTGACAAAACATAAATGGTTATTAAAGAAAAATATTCGTGACCATTTTGTTTGTGGCAAAAGATTGAAAAATCATCATTAAAGAGCCCAAAGATGACGACATGACAAAAAATTAATGATAAAAAATAAGCTTTAATGAAGAGTAAAGGTCGCCGCTAAAAATTTTCTTTTTTGACAAATTTTTATTGGTCACAAAATGTTGTTATAATTAGCAATGAAAAAAGAAATGGTCATTGAAGACAAATATTTGCGACATTTTTTTTGACAAAAGTATAAAAATTCGTTGGTAAATAACACAAAATGATGAGATGATAAAGAATTAGTGAGCAACAAAGAACTTTTATGAGGATTAATTTTTGTTGTTAAAAATATTACTTTGTGATGAGTTTTTGCTCATCACAAAAAACTTATACAATTAGTGACGTGGGGTAAATGGTTTCTAAAGACAAACTTTAATGATGATAGTTTTTGTAACAAAAGATTAAGAAATGGTCAACCTTAGAAGAATGATTTGATAAGGAATTAACAATCAAAAAGTTTTTTTATGACAATTCACCTTTGCTACTCAAAACTTTCTTTTATGATGAATTGTTAATGGTCACTAAAACCCACTTTCCTTTCTGGTGATTGGGTGAAAGAAGACTATTGGTGATGACTATGATTCGTCACTATTTTTTTTATAATTAAATTTTAAACCTGGTTCATATTACAATGATAAAACATAAAAACTTCATCTACACATTCACAATAAAACCAAATATAAATATCAACTCAATAACACAACAAACAAATAAAATATAATTAAAATAGAAGTATCTATATTAAACTGTCAAGGATCTGAAAAAAAAATATTTTTATCCGTCCATAACAAAAAAGTTCTTTAATTAAACTGTCAATTCTACCACTCGCTTCTCCAACTCCACTGCATGTTCGTTTGCTTCCAAAAGTTCTTTACTTTGTTTAGAAATGGTGTGGTTAGGCTTGGGACCCCATCCACATCTATGCCAGTATCCAGATTTTGGACTGAGAACACCAGCCAAGTGTTCCTCCAAAGTCAAAGGAGAACCACCCTCTTCTTGTTAGGTTTCTTCCATCTCCTATAATTGGGTCTGCATTTCATGACATATGACTAATAAAGTAAACAAATTAGCATCCAGCAATCCAAAAATCAACATATTCTTTATAATTCTGTTAAAAGAATAGTAATTATCATAATATTTTTAGCTTGCTGAGCAACCCAAGTTCCATCAGGCCTTTGACGAGTTGCCTTCCAAAATTCTATTGCAGCAGGTGGCACCCCATCCTTGGTCTATTATTATGAAATAAATCAGTAGAATGCATTACCATTTCAATAAGGAAAAAGAGAGAAATTATTTTACCTCTGCTTATCATTTTTCTTCATCTATTATCCTTGGTCCATTATTTTCTTTGGTCTATTATTCTTGGTCTATTATTTTCAAAAAGAGAGGAATTATTTTCCCTCTGCTTATCATTTTTCTTCGTCTATTATCCTTGGTCCATTATTTTCCTTGGTCTATTATTTTCCCTCTGCGTCACACATTCTGCTCTAGAAAAAATATTCTTATTTGGCTCTCTAAGACTTGTGTTGCGGCAGAAAGGAAGAATAATAAAACAAGAAGAAAAAAGAGAAAAAAACAAGAGAAGAACAAGAGAAGACAAAAAGCACATAATGTTTATATGCTTCGGTCTATCGACCTACATCCATAGGCAGAGACCATGCAAAAGTTTCACTATTAAAAAAAAAAAAGAAGATTACATAGTACAAGATTATATCACAAACTCTAGCCACTTATACACCCGATCTCTAGAACACTAAATTGCTCCTTTTCTTAGGTTTACAAGGCATTTATAATAGAGTAAATCAATTAAGACTCAAACTAGTATTCCTACAATAATCATGTTAGGCCGATGTATAGCTAGTGTCCTAAGTCGATGTGGACTTGAATTGGTATTCTAAGTCGACGTTCTAGAACTAATGTAAAATCAACTTTTCAGAACTTATAAACCTAAAACATACTCAACAAATCTCTACCTTGGCTTGAAGTTTACAAAATCAAATATATGAAATCTTTTCCACCATCTCTTCCACACCTGCCCCTAAGTGCATCAACCTCTACAAACATTAATCAAGTCCAAGCAATGCTTGAACCTGTTAACTAGAAGTGGTTAGTCAATATATCAACCGGATTCTCTGCAATAACTATCTTCTAAACTGCAATAATACCATTATTGATGATCTTCCGAATAAAGTGATAGCTGACATTAATGTGCTTGGTGTACTTGTGATACATTGGAATTTTGGCCAAGTGAATGACAATTTGGCTCTCATAGTGCACAACTATTAACTACTACTGTGGAGTGATTGATTAAAACCCCATTTGATTTTGATGAGCTCAAAGCATTTGAGTATATCTTGTGATTACTAATGAATTCAATTGAGTGTTTCAGTGAAAATCCTGTCCAAGTGTCTCTAGATTTGGTTCATAGTATTTTGGATAAGTTAAGAAGTCTGCTGAACCAAAGTCTGAGACTCGAGTCGACTCCCGAGTATCACGAGTCGACTCCAAGCGTATCAAGTTCACTGGCACGAGCTCGAGTCGACTCCAGACTAGTACGAGTCGACTCCGACTGAGAACAGAAAGAAGAACAGAAAGCCTCATCTCAGAACCTGTCAACGAGTCGACTCCTGAAGTGCGCGAGTCGACTCCAATGTTCAACGAGTCGACTCCAGGGTAGTAAGAGTCGACTCCAAGAGGTACACAAAGAAAAGGTCAGAGAGCATTTTATGGACTCTGAGATTCGAGTCGACTCCCGCAATACGCGAGTCGACTCCGAGACTGTGCGACCATCGACAGACAGAAAACCATGTTACTGCCTCTGAGATTCGAGTCGACTCCTAGACAGCTCGAGTCGACTCCAAGACAAGCTTCACGTCAAAAGGCAGAAGACCAACTTTCGGAAACTGAGAGCCGAGTCGACTCCAAGGAAGTTCGAGTCGACTCCAAGACTGGATGAGCCAAAAGACAGAGAATCGGGAGTTCGGGCTCTGAGATTCGAGTCGACTCCAAGGACAGTCGAGTCGACTCGAGTGGACAAAATTCAAAATTGGATCCACGGACTTCTGTGGATGAGCCGACTCCAAAATTGCCAAGTCAGCTCCAGAAGTTGGCGAGTCGACTCCGGGTCAAGACGAGTCGACTCCCAGTCGTGACGGCAACTTTAATTCAAATTTGGAACAGTTGCCGAGTCGACTCCGGAAAAGCTTGAGTCGACTCCCGCTACAGCCGAGTCGACTCCAACCCACCAACGGTCATATTGTCAGGCTGCGCAGAGTGTGCAGAACGGACAGAAAAAGCAGTGTAACGGCTAGTTTCCGTGGGGGTTGGCTTAAATAGCCACAGAAGACTGTAGCAAGGGAGAGAACAACCATTCCACTCCAAGCATTCAAGCTTTCAACTCTGCAACTTGTTCTTCAACGAAAAAGAGGGAAGATCTGCAATAACTGCATCCAACTACATCTTCTCAACATTAAAAGCTTCCTCCTCCTGCATTCAAGTCGACCACTCTTTCAAGAGGAGACCAGAAGTTCAAGAAGCCATTCCTCATCTCCGATCTAAAAGCGTTTGAGGCTTCTTAACTTCATTTATTGTTCATATTGTTTTTATCTGCTTTTTGAGAAGCTGTTTTCTGTTTTCTTTTACACACTGTATTTACTTGGTTCAATTGGGGGATTGAATCAAGGGGATTAAGGTTGGTTGGTGAGCCAAGTTAAAACCAACGTGTGTAAGGGTTTGATTGTGAGCCCGGGAAAACAATCGGGGTTGGTTCTAGTCGGTGAGCCTGGGAAAACCGACCGAGTTCGTTGTGAGCTCGTAAAACAACAAGTTTAGTTGTGAGCTTGCAAAACAACCGGCTGTAATCCAAGGGGGTTATAGTGAATTCCCAAGAGAGACTTGGGGAGTGGACGTAGGAGCAAGGGGTAGCTCCGAACCACTATAAAACTCTGTGTTTGCATTGGATTGTCTCTTCTCTTCTTCCTCTCACATCACTCACAGCACTTAGCATTAATTAAATAACTTGCAATAGTTTTTAATTAATCATCCATAACGTTTTAATTATCCAAATTAATTTAAAACCCAATTCACCCCCCCCTCTTGGGTTGTCTATCTAGGCAACAAGTGGTATCAGAGCCAAAAACTCTTCCACTCAAGAGTTAAAAGATCAAAATGACAACCCCATTTGGATCTTCTCACATTGAGGGTCAGTCCACCCAAAGACCCCCTTTCTTCAATGGATCCGACTACTCATACTGGAAGGCTAGGATGAGAATATTCATCCAAGCCCAAGACTATGAGATGTGGACCATTGTAGTGAATGGCCCATACATCCCATCCACATATGTAGAGGGTGTTAAGGTACCCAAATTAGAAAAGGATTGGGATGAACATGACATGAGGAAGGCACAATTAAACTCTAAAGCTATGAATGTGTTTTATTGTGCCTTAGACCGTAATGAATTCAATAGGGTTTCAACTTGTAATTCTGCAAAAGAAATTTGGGACAGACTTGAAGTGACCCATGAGGGCACGAATCAAGTCAAGGAATCCAAAATAAACATCTTGGTTCATAAATATGAACTATTTAAAATGGATTCAAATGAAATAATCACATGCATGTTCACTAGGTTTACTGATATTGTCAATGGCCTAAAAAGCCTTGGCAAGAACTATACTAACAGTGAGCCTGTCAGGAAAATCCTTCGGTGTCTACCAAGGTCGTGGGAAGCTAAAGTGACGGCAATCCAAGAAGCCAAGGACTTGAACAAGCTACCACTTGAGGAGCTTCTTGGATCCCTTATGACGCACGAGCTCACCATGAAACAACACAACGAAGAAGAGTCCTCCCATAAGAAAAAGGTAATAGCTTTAAAATCTACTTCATCTAACAAAGACTTATCTTGCAGTAGCAGTAGTGAAGAAGAAGAAGATGAGGAAGATGGTGGTGAGGCACTTCTTGTGCGCAAGTTCAAGAAATTCATCAACCACAAGAAGTCCTATCATCAAAGGAGAGGCCCCTCAAATTCCTACCGCAAGGACAAAGATAAGGAAAGAGAAAATGAGGGGATTGGGTGCTATGAGTGCAAAAAGCCGGGACACATCAGAGCTGAGTGTCCCTTACTAAAGAAGGGCAGCAAGTACAAGAAGAAGAAGAAAGCCCTTGTCACCACCCTATCGGACTCCGACGCATCATCTTCATCATCGGATGAAGAACAAGAAGAGAAGGCCAATTTCTGCTTCATGGCCAACGAAAACGAGGTAACTTCCGATACGCATTTTGATTTTACATTTGATGAACTTTATGATGCGTTTAATGAATTAATGATTGAATATAAGAATATAAATGTTAAAAACAGAGAACTAAAAGTAACTAACCAAACTTACATTCATAAGCATGATTCATTAATTAAGGATAAAGATAATCTTACCAAAGAAAATCTAGAACTTAAGACAAGCAACCAACTCTTAATTAAGAAGACTAACAACTTAACGAAAGATAATGAAAAACTAACTAAGGAACTTTCAGAACTTAAAAACCATAAACAAATCTTAAACAAGGATCTCACAAAAGAACTAAATGATTTAAAAGCAGAAAATCAAACATTAACTAAAGAACTTGGAAAATACAAACCTTTAGTTGAAAGGTTTACGTATAGTTCTGAAAAGTTAAATATGATACTTAATAATCAACGAGCCGTATTTAATAAAGCGGGTTTAGGATATAAATCAAGAAATAAACAAAAACTTCTCAGTAACTTCTTTGTTAAAGCTGGGGAAACTAAAATTAAGAAAATAACTTGCTTTTGTTGTGGTACAGTAGGTCATAAAGCAAATGTGTGTAATTTTAGGAAAAGTAAAACTAAAAGAAAAATTAAAAAGGTATGGGTTCCAAAAGGAACCAACTTGACTAACCATGAAGGACCCAAGAAAACTTGGGTACCTAAGATGACATGATTTGCTTGTGTAGGAGTGTCTTGCAGCCAAAGTCAACAAAAACTGCTGGTATTTGGATAGTGGCTGCTCAAGGCACATGACGGGTGATAAAGATCAATTTTTCACCCTTGAAGCTAAGAAGGGAGGTGCTGTGACGTTTGGAGACAACAACCAAGGTCACATCATTGGTATTGGTAAAGTTCAAATCACCCCTTCTACTTTTATAGATAATGTTAGATATGTTGATGGTCTTAAGCATAACTTGTTAAGCATTAGTCAATTATGTGATAAAGGATATGATGTTATGTTTAAACCATCACTATGCATTATAACAAATCCTAATGATAATAGTTTAGTTTTTAAAGGAATTAGACGTGGAAATGTATATATTGTAGACCTAGAAGATCTTGTAAAACATAACCAATGTCTAGTTGTAAATGAAACTAAAGATAATGATGCTAGTTGGTTATGGCACCGTAAGTTAGGTCATGCAAGCATGGACACAATAACTAAACTAGTTAAAAGAGACTCCGTGATAGGTTTGCCAAAATTAAAATTTGAAAAGAACAAAATATGTGAAGCATGTCAATTTGGCAAACAATCTAGGAACTCTTTTAAATTCATAAAATGTGTCTCTACTTCTAGGCCTCTAGAATTACTACACATGGACCTATTTGGTCCAACTAGAACAACAAGCCTAGGTGGAAATAAATATGGTCTAGTTATAGTAGATGATTACTCTAGGTACACATGGGTCATGTTTCTAGCGCATAAGGATCAAGCATTTTCTATGTTTAAGAAGTTCCATAAGGAAGTAACAAATGCTAGAGAGTCTTCAGTCATAGCCATTAGAAGTGACCATGGTACCGAATTCGAAAATCAATTATTTGACGAATTTTGTAGTAAAAAGGGGATAACCCATAATTTTTCTGCACCTAGGACACCACAACAAAATGGAGTTGTGGAAAGGAAGAATAGAACACTAGAGAAAATGGCTAGGACTATGTTATGTGAAAGTAACCTCCCTAAGTACTTTTGGGGAGAAGCCATTAATACCTCTTGTCACATATTAAATAGAGTTTTATTAAGACCCATTATAAAGAAAACACCTTATGAACTTTGGAAAAACAGAAAACCAAAAGTTAATTACTTTCATGCCTTTGGATGTAGGTGTTTTGTACATAATAATGGAAAAGATAATCTAGAAAAATTTGATCCTAAATCTGATGAAGGAATATTCTTAGGTTATTCTACAACTAGTAAAGCCTATAGAGTCTTTAATAAAAGAACCCTAGTTATAGAAGAATCTATACATGTTGTTTTTGATGACTCTAGTGACATCTCATCTAGTAAGAAGGTTAATTTTGATGATGATGTTGAAATACTTGAAGAAAAGATAGATGAGATGGGATTACAAGATGATAATCAAAAATTGATTGAAGAAGCATCATCAAGCCAAGAGCCTATTGTGGATCATGGGCTAACAAAAGCTTGGAGGTATGCTCACGGGCATCCTAAGGAACTCATTCTAGATGATCCATCTCAACCGGTTAGGACTAGAGCTTCACTTAGAAATTTGAATAACCATCTAGCTTTTGTTTCACACTTTGAGCCCAAACATATAGAAGAAGCCGAAAATGATGTAAATTGGATAAATGCAATGCAAGAAGAACTAAACCAATTTACTAGAAACAAAGTGTGGGATCTAGTAGAGAGGCCTTCTGAATATCCAATTATAGGTACAAAATGGATATATAAAAATAAGCTAGATGAAAATGGAATTGTTATAAGGAATAAGGCTAGACTAGTGGCAAAGGGTTATAATCAAGAAGAAGGCATAGATTTTGATGAAACCTTTGCTCCCGTAGCTAGACTTGAGGCTATTAGACTATTATTAGCATATGCATGCTCTAAGGATTTCAAACTATTTCAAATGGATGTAAAAAGTGCATTTTTAAATGGGTATATTAATGAGGAAGTGTATGTAGAACAACCTCCTGGTTTTGAAAATCATCAATACCCTAATCATGTGTATAAACTGAACAAAGCACTTTATGGATTAAAACAAGCACCTAGAGCATGGTATGAGAGACTTAGTAAATTTCTATTAGAACATGAATTCTCTAGGGGAAATGTAGACACAACATTATTTCTGAAAAAGCAAAACAAAGATATGTTATTAGTACAGATTTATGTTGATGATATCATTTTCGGTGCTACTAACAATCGCCTCTGTGAAGAGTTTGCTGATTTGATGCAGAGTGAGTTTGAGATGAACATGATGGGAGAGCTGAACTACTTCCTAGGGCTTCAAATCAAACAATCTGAAGGAGGAATCTTCATCAATCAAGCAAAATATATCAAGGAGATGCTCAAGAAGTTTGATATGGAGGGAAACAAGTCAATCAGCACCCCCATGAGCTCATCATGCAAATTAGATCAAGATGAATCAGGTAAATCTGTAGATCAAAAACTTTATAGAGGTATGATAGGATCTTTACTGTATCTTACTGCAAGTAGACCTGATATTATGTTTAGTGTGTGCATGTGTGCTAGATATCAGGCTAATCCTAAAGAATCACACCTAGCTGCAGTTAAGAGAATTTTTAAATACTTAATAGGAACTAAGAACATAGGGCTATGGTACTCTAAAGAATCTAGCCTAAACTTAATAGGATACACAGATTCAGACTTCGCTGGATGTAAGCTTGATAGAAAAAGTACCAGCGGGTCTTGTCAATTTCTAGGAGAAAACCTTATCTCATGGTTTAGCAAGAAACAAAACTCGGTTGCATTATACACTGCTGAAGCTGAATATGTGGCAGCCGGGAGTTGTTGTGCTCAAATCTTGTGGATTAAACAACAATTAGAAGATTATGGCATTAAACAAGATAAAATTCCCATTAATTGTGATAATACAAGTGCCATAAATCTAACTAAAAATCCAATTCAACATTCAAGAACTAAACATATTGAGATAAGACATCACTTCATAAGAGATCATGTATTGAATGGTGATGTGACACTCCAATTTGTTTGTACTGATAATCAATTAGCAGATATTTTTACAAAACCCCTAAGTGAAGAGAGGTTTAGTGTGCTTAGGAGGGGATTAGGAGTGATTGATCCATCCTAGTGGTGGTTTTCACTAGAATAATTGATTTTGATGATTACAATGTGGTTAAAATAGAGTTTCTTTTCAATGATCATCAAATCAGATCATAATTAGGTGATTTTCCCTCATTTGGCACGATTATAGCATGAGTTTTAGGTGCGTGCCAAAGTTAGAGACGACTCGAGTAAGTTTCAGAGCCGGCTCCTAAGGGGGAGTCGACTCGCGCATTTGCGGGAGTCGACTCGCAAAGATGGCAGCTGAGGGGGAGTCGACTCGCACATTGTCGGGAGTCGACTCGAAGTCTACAGGCGCATAAGGAGAGTCGACTCGCGCATATTTGGAGTCGACTCGAGGTCGAGTCGACTCGCGACTCAGGGGAGTCGACTCGCAGTCGGGATCCGACTTTTTAACCCTAGGTTTGTCGTTTCGCAAACACTTTTCTTTCAAGCCGCCACTGTTCAAAAAGCCCTAGAGCCGACTCCTAGGTCGTCCCCGATCGTCTCCAACCTCTGTTCGGTCGATTTTTTACCGGTTCTTAGGGTTTTCGTCCGTTCCTAGGTCGTCTCCTGTCCGTCCCGAGTCTCCTCCGTCGACCTTTCTCCGTCCTTTAGGTGTTTCTTCCCGTTTAGGTCAAGATGCCTCGTAAGACCGTGGTTAGGAAGAGGTCCCGTCCCGAGGCCGGTCCCGAGCGGCGCTCCAAGGCGCGGCACGATCCCGCGAGGGAACCACCTCCGGCTCGTTCCCCGCCTAGGGCGGTTCCCGCAAGGCCGTTGGCCGGGAAGGCCGTCACCACCGGGAGGTATGTCGACTTTGACTATCTCTCCCGGAAAGGGTTCACCATAGGTGATAGGCTTAGAGCCCAGGGCCTAGAGTACTTCCTCACTTTGGACCTTTCCACTTACCCTGGCCTTGTTCAAGAGTTTTATAGTACCGTCCATCGGGGAGATGGAGGTATCGAGGGCACAGTAGTAGGTGTCCCTGTGCGTGTCACGGAGGATCTCATTGTCCACATCCTCCACCTTCCATTAGTAGGGGTGGCTCCCGCACACCCTGAGGATAGAGTTGAGGCCCTTACGGTCGTCTTAGGGCATCCACCTCAGTCCCCCCTAGACGAGGTATCTGCTAGCTCACTTCCTATTGAAGTGAGAATCCTTTTGAGTATTCTGTCCAGGTCCATCTTCCCTAAGACAGGAAGATTTGATTTTGTAAATGAGAGGGACCTAGCTATTATGTCTTACATTCTTCAGGACACCCCGGTCAACTTCCCCAAACTCATCTATAGGTATATGTGTGAGCCCCTAGATAGACCTAGGCTCACCCTCCCATACGGCATGATTTTTACTCTTCTCTTTAGGGAGTACGAGATTCCCATTCCTGAGAGGGAACCCTCTCGTGCATTGCGATGGACAGATCGCTTGTGTACGGGGACCATGCACAGGATGGGGTTTCGGAAGAGAGAGGGGGTATGGGTTAGGAAGTCTACCCTCACCGCTCAGACCACCAGACCTTCACCCAGTCCTGAGCCCAATTCAGACTACCCAGACCTTCCAGACCATCCAGACCTTCCATCCACTCCTCCTGCTCCTACCACCTCCGCCGGACCTTCCTCCTCGGCACCACCCTCTATGGCGGTCCGGATTGATCCTGAGCAGCTCCGGGAGCTGCGACAGGAGATAGTCAGAGAGGTGAGGGATGAGCTGCTTCGGGAGCTCCGAGGTGCGGTGCCTGCTCCCACTCCTGCACCCGTATCTTCTCAGTTGGTCCCTTCCTTGACAGCCGTGACTGACATGACGGCTCATGTACGGGAAGAGATCTACAATGTCCGGAGTTTGGTCCAGGCCCAGTTCCACAGCATGAGTGAGGTCACGAGCTCCACTCGACAGATGCGAGAGGAGATAGGTCGTGACATGCACACCACCACCGAGGGGGCCGAGCGCTTGTCGAATGTACTCATCGACAAGCTGGACGCACTTCAGACATCGGTGACTGGGCTTCAGGCGTCGGTGACAGAGCTCTCCACTACACATAGCAGAGCCACCACGTCTATCATCACACAGCTTGGCCATGTCACAGATGCAGTCACCCTCCTCATGGAGCAGAGCCGATTGAGAGGAGGAGCACCATCCTCGAGAGGAGGAGCCACATCCTCGAGAGGAGGAGCCACATCCTCCAGAGGAGGAGATGCATCCTCGAGAGGGGGAGCTTCATCCTCGAGGAGGACATAGATGTGTTTGAGTTCTGTTTTGTATTGTTTTACTTTACTTATTGTATGCTCAAATCTACTTCAATTCATATCAATATAATGAGTAGACATCTTATCTTCAATTATGTGCCATTTGATGATTGGTTGTGCCATTGATTGTGGTTGATTTCCTCCTTTTTGGTATGATGACAAAAAGGGGGAGAAATATGTATAAAATGTGTAAAAGGGGAGAAATATGAAAAAATATGTAAAAGAAATCAATGGAAATAAATAAAAAGATAAACTCTTAAAAACACACACAAATTTGTTCTAAGTGGATTCGGTACCTCGAGGCTCATTATCTCTCTTTTGGGGCTCCTAATGGAGTAATCTCCAGAATCTATTCAAGGGATATTCGGAGATTAGCTGAATCCTACTCAAGAACAAATTGACAGATTTTTCCTCTAAAAACAAAAAATTCAGTTCAAAAACTTCAAAGCATTAAAAGAAAATTCAGAGAATCAAAACATAGTTGAATGCATATGTTGAGGGGGAGAATCTGAATTTTAATCAAGCTAAATCATTAATGACATATAAGCCAAACAATTGATTGCATAATATGAAGGCTTATATAATTCCAAATGAAAGGGGGAGCTTTAACTCCGAAATTTGTTGTTTCACTCCTTTCAAACTTGGATAAATTAAATTATCAGACATTTGAATTCATTTATGGATTTTATTTCATTATTTATTGAGCAAGTCATTTTACATATACTCAAAGTTTTGTCATCATCAAAAAGGGGGAGATTGTGGAGTGATTGATTAAAACCCCATTTGATTTTGATGAGCTCAAAGCATTTGAGTATATCTTGTGATTACTAATGAATTCAATTGAGTGTTTCAGTGAAAATCCTGTCCAAGTGTCTCTAGATTTGGTTCATAGTATTTTGGATAAGTTAAGAAGTCTGCTGAACCAAAGTCTGAGACTCGAGTCGACTCCCGAGTATCACGAGTCGACTCCAAGCGTATCAAGTTCACTGGCACGAGCTCGAGTCGACTCCAGACTAGTACGAGTCGACTCCGACTGAGAACAGAAAGAAGAACAGAAAGCCTCATCTCAGAACCTGTCAACGAGTCGACTCCTGAAGTGCGCGAGTCGACTCCAATGTTCAACGAGTCGACTCCAGGGTAGTAAGAGTCGACTCCAAGAGGTACACAAAGAAAAGGTCAGAGAGCATTTTATGGACTCTGAGATTCGAGTCGACTCCCGCAATACGCGAGTCGACTCCAAGACTGTGCGACCATCGACAGACAGAAAACCATGTTACTGCCTCTGAGATTCGAGTCGACTCCCAGACAGCTCGAGTCGACTCCAAGACAAGCTTCACGTCAAAAGGCAGAAGACCAACTTTTGGAAACTGAGAGCCGAGTCGACTCCAAGGAAGTTCGAGTCGACTCCAAGACTGGATGAGCCAAAAGACAGAGAATCGGAAGTTCGGGCTCTGAGATTCGAGTCGACTCCAAGGACAGTCGAGTCGACTCGAGTGGACAAAATTCAAAATTGGATCCACGGACTTCTGTGGATGAGCCGACTCCAAAATTGCCAAGTCAGCTCCAGAAGTTGGCGAGTCGACTCCGGGTCAAGACGAGTCGACTCCCAGTCGTGACGGCAACTTTAATTCAAATTTGGAACAGTTGCCGAGTCGACTCCGGAAAAGCTTGAGTCGACTCCCGCTACAGCCGAGTCGACTCCTGATCGCGCGAGTCGACTCCAACCCACCAACGGTCATATTGTCAGGCTGCGCAGAGTGTGCAGAACGGACAGAAAAAGCAGTGTAACGGCTAGTTTTCGTGGGGGTTGGCTTAAATAGCCACAGAAGACTGTAGCAAGGGAGAGAACAACCATTCCACTCCAAGCATTCAAGCTTTCAACTCTGCAACTTGTTCTTCAACGAAAAAGAGGGAAGATCTGCAATAACTGCATCCAACTACATCTTCTCAACATTAAAAGCTTCCTCCTCCTGCATTCAAGTCGACCACTCTTTCAAGAGGAGACCAGAAGTTCAAGAAGCCATTCCTCATCTCCGATCTAAAAGCGTTTGAGGCTTCTTAACTTCATTTATTGTTCATATTGTTTTTATCTGCTTTTTGAGAAGCTGTTTTCTGTTTTCTTTTACACACTGTATTTACTTGGTTCAATTGGGGGATTGAATCAAGGGGATTAAGGTTGGTTGGTGAGCCAAGTTAAAACCAACGTGTGTAAGGGTTTGATTGTGAGCCCGGGAAAACAATCGGGGTTGGTTCTAGTCGGTGAGCCTGGGAAAACCGACCGAGTTCGTTGTGAGCTCGTAAAACAACAAGTTTGGTTGTGAGCTTGCAAAACAACTGGCTGTAATCCAAGGGGGTTATAGTGAATTCCCAAGAGAGACTTGGGGAGTGGACGTAGGAGCAAGGGGTAGCTCCGAACCACTATAAAACTCTGTGTTTGCATTGGATTGTCTCTTCTCTTCTTCCTCTCACATCACTCACAGCACTTAGCATTAATTAAATAACTTGCAATAGTTTTTAATTAATCATCCATAACGTTTTAATTATCCAAATTAATTTAAAACCCAATTCACCCCCCCTCTTGGGTTGTCTATCTGGGCAACAACTACTATAAGCAAAGACTATCAATGAGACCATGCAAACCATATAGCTTCCCTACATCCTCAAGCTGTTGCTTAATCCATAGGATTTGGGCACAGCAACTTCTTGCAGCAATATATTCAGCCTCAGCTGTAGATAGTGCTATGGAATTTTGTTTCTTGCTAAACCAAGAAATTAAGTTTGTTCCAAGGAATTGACAAGTTCTACTTATACTTTTTCTGTCTAATCTACAACTAGCAAAATCAGCATCTAAATATCCAATCAAATCAATTGTAGATGCCTTAGAATACCATAAACCTAAGTGTTGTGTTCCTTTTAAGTATCTTAATATCCTTTTAACAACAATTAAGTGTGATTCTTTAGAATTTACTTGATATCTTGCACACATACAAATACTATGCATGATATCAGGTCTACTAGCTGTAAGATAAAGTAAAGATCCAATCATTCCTCTATACAGCTTTAAATCAAAGAATTTACCATGCTCATCTTTTTCTAATTTACAAGAGAAGCTCATAGGAGTACCTATTGATTTTGAATCTTCCATAACAAACTTCCTTAAGATTTCCTTTGTGTATTTGTTTTGGCAGATGAAGATTCCATCTCTTGTTTGCTTGATTTGGAGTCCAAGAAAGAAGTTAAGTTCACCCATCAAACTCATCTCGAACTCACTTTGCATAAGCTTAGCAAATTCTTCATATAAACTTTCATTAGTAGCACCAAATATAATATCATCAACATATATTTGAACAATCAAAATATCAGAATTTTTCTTTCTAATAAACAGAGTTTTATCAACATTCCCTCTTGAAAAATTACTTTTTATTAAAAAATTGCTTAATCTATTATACCAAGCTCTAGGAGCTTGCTTCAAGCCATAAAGTGCTTTGTTCAATTTAAAAATATAATATAGAAGTTTATGATTTTCAATTTCAGGTGGTTGTTCTACATAAACTTCTTCAGTTATGAAACCATTTAGAAATGCACTTTTGACATCCATCTGAAATAATTTAAAATCCATGAAGCATGCAAATGTAAGTAATAATCTAATAGCTTCAAATCTTGCTATATGTGCAAAAGTTTCATCAAAATCAATTCCTTCTTCTTGATTATATCCTTTAGCAACTAATCTAGCTTTATTTCTAATTACAATTCCATCCTCATTTAATTTATTTCTGAAAACCCATTTTGTTCCAATTAGAGAAATATTTCCAGGCCTTCTAACTAAATTCCAAACATTATTTCTTTCAAATTGATTCAGTTCTTCTTGCATTGCCATTAACCAATTGTTATCTTTTTCAGCTTCTTCAAGAGATTTTGGTTCTATTTGAGAAACAAATGCAAGACGATTACAAACATCTCTAATGGAGGATCTAGTCCTAATTCCTTGTGAAGGATCACCAATTATTAATTCTCTAGGATGACTATATGCATACCTCCATTTTTTTGGCAGACTAGTTTTATCATTAGACATTTGATCTTCTTCTTTCTGATTTTCATCATGCTCTGAATTTTCAGATGCAGACACATTCTTTAGGGTCAATTCTTTGGCTTGCTTATTAAGTTCTTCTGCATCATCATCGAAATCTAAATTTTTTCTTGATGAAGAGTCATTAAATTCATCAAAGATAACATATATTGACTCTTCTATATGCTTTGCTTGATGAAGAATATCCAAGAAAAATAGCTTCATCTGATTTTGAATCAAATTTTTCCAAGTTATCCTTACCATTATTTAGAAAAAAACAGATGCAACCAAAAATATGAAAATATGAAAGATTTGGTTTCTTATTTTTCAAGAGTTCATATGGAGTTTTCTTTAGTATTGACCTAATAATAACTCTATTAAGAACATGACAAGCTGTATTTATGGCTTCAGCCCAAAAATACTTTGGTAAGTCACCCTCACATAACATTGTCCTAGCCATTTCAGTAAGTGATCTATTCTTTCTTTCTACAACACCATTCTGTTGCAGTGTTCTTGGTGCAGAAAAATTCTGATCAATGCCATTTTTAGTGTAGAAATTTTTAAAATCATGATTTTCAAATTCAGTTCCATGATCACTTCTAATTTTGATAGTTTTCAGTCTATATTTATTTGAAATCTTTTTATACAGTTTAGTGAAAGCTGAAAATGCTTCACTTTTGTGTGCCAAGAATAAAACCCATGTATACCTAGAAAAATCATCCATAATAACAAAGCCATAAAGTTTTCCTCCTAGACTTGCAGTTTTAGTTAGTCCAAATAAGTCCATATGCAGAAACTCTAAAGGCCTATTTGTGGAGACAGCATTTTTAGATTTGAAAGAGGTTTTAGTCTGTTTTCCTAGTTGGCATGCAGAGCATATTTTATCTTTTTCAAATAATAATCTAGGCAAACCGAAAACAAGTTCTTTTCGGATAAGTTTTGAAATTAAATCCATGCTTGCATGAGCTAATTTTCGATCCCATAACCAGCTGACTTCACTATTTTTGGTCATCATTACTATTAGACAGTCCATGTTTTTCATGAGTATTTGCTCTAGATCAACTAAATATACATTTCCATGTCTATATCCAGTAAATATTATACCACTGTCATTACTACGAGAAACTAAGCATAATGATGATTCAAAAGTAACAAAGTATCCTTTATCACAGAATTGACCAATACTTAACAAATTATGTTTCAATCCATCTACCAATAAAACATTTTCAATAAAAGTAGTTGGTGTAATCCGAATACTACCAATACCAATGATTTTGCCTTTTTCATTACCACCAAAGGTATAATCATTCCTCCATCTTTCTTTTTGAGGGACATGAATTGGGATTCATCCCCTATCATGTGTCTGGAGCACCCACTATCCAAGTACCATTTTCTGTTTGATGCTTGGGATGCTAGACACACCTGCAAAACAGAAATTCAATTCTTTATCTTTGGTATCCAAGCTTTCTTGGGTCCTTGAATGTTAGCAATGATGGTTCTCTTCGGAACCCAAATCTTTTTAATTGAAACATTGTTCATAAGATTCTGACTTATAGGATTGTAAGTGGCATATTTCTATTTCAGTTTGTCTAATTTGAATGGAACAGATTTCAGTTGAACATTAGTCGGTTTCACAAAATATTTTTCAATGATTTTTGTTTCTTCCAATGATTATATCCTAAACCAGCTTTATCATAAACAACTTTCTGACTTTCTAGAATTAAGTTTAATTTCTCAGAACATAGGGTGAATTTATCAACTATAGGTTTCAATTTTTCAACTTCATTAACTAACTTCTGATTTTCTTCATGCAGTTTCTTCTTATTATCCAGAAGCAGAATATTTTCTTTTTCTAATGATTGGTTCTTAACCTTTAGTTCCTTGTTCTTTAAGTTAAGCTTTTTATATTCAATCATAAGCTCAGAAAAAGCATCTTGAAGCTCATCGAAAGTGAAATCAAATTCAGTATTTAGATATACCTCATTTTCGTGTCCCATTAGATACAGATTTGCAGCTTCTTGTTGCTGTTCTTCTTCTCCAGAGCTGGATTCATCACTGTCACTTCAAGTGGCCAGCATAGCTTTCTTCCTTAACCTTTTTGGAACCTTTTTTAATAGAAGACAGTCTATTCTGAAGCGTCCAGGCTTTTTACATTCATAACAGACATATTGCTCCTTATTTTTCTTGCTTTGCTCCTCCTTGACTACAGGCCTTTTCTTAAAGTTGTCTCTATTTCTTCTAAAGAATTTTCTGAACCTTCTTGTAATCAGGGCCATTTCTTCATTGTTTTCAGATTCAGAATCCTCGCTCTCATCTTCATGTAGAGTGGACTTAAGAGCAATGGTTCTGCGCTTCTTGGGTTCGTCCTCCTCAAGGTTTTGTTTCATTGATAATTCATGAGTTATTAAGGAACCCAACAGTTCTTCCAGTGGGAGAGAGTTGAGATTTTTTGCTTCCCATGCTATAGGAAGAAACCTAAGAATTTTCCGAACAAGATCACTCTTAGAGTAAGATCTACCAAGGCTTTTCAGGCCGTTTATAATATCAGTGAATCTAGTAAACATTTCAGTTATAGATTCACTGTTTTTCATTCTAAATAATTCATACTTATGCACTAGCATACTGATTTTAGATTCTTTGACCTGGTTAGTACCTTCATATGTAACTTCCAGCGTATCCCAGATTTCTTTAACAGTCATGCAAATAGATATACGATTAAACTCATTTGCATCTAAAGAACAGTAAAGAACATTCATGGCTTTTGCATTTAGCTGAGCCATTCTTTTATCATGGTTATCCCATTCAATCTCAGGTTTGAATAAGTTGATGCCATCTACAATCTTAGTTGGTGTGTGAGGTCCATTGACAATAACAGTCCATAAATCATAGTCAAGTGCTTGAATAAAAATTCTCATACGAGCTTTCCAATAAGTAAAATTTGTGCCATTGAAAAGAGGTGGTCTATTGGTAGATTGCCCTTCGGCAACAGAGGATCCCATAGTGGCTGCCATGACCTTTAACTCTTGATTGTTAGATCAAAAAGTTTCTGGAAGTACCTGGCTCTGATACCACTTGTTATCCAGAGGTGCAGCCCAAAAGGAGGGGTGAATTGGGTCTCTTTAAAAATAATCAAAGTTAAAACGTATAGAGAGTATGAGTTACTATTATCTTATAGATTCAATAGCAGAAATAAGATTGCAGAAATACGACAGTAAATAAAGTTAGGAAAGCAATTAGAAAAATGCAGAGAAAAGGAAGAGAAGAACCACAATCATAAACACCAAGGTTTATAGCACCTCCGTCCACTCCCAGCACCTCCGTCCACTCCTCAAGCCTAGCTTGAGATTTCACTATAACCCAGCAGATTACAGCCTAATTGTTTTCCAGGCTCACAATCAAAATCCAGTTGGTTTTCCCAGGCAACCAACCGAAAACCTTTTGTTTTCTAGGATCACAAACAACCCAGTTGGTTTTTAGATAAACCAACCAAAAACTTTACACCGTTTGTTTTTCCGGGCTCACAAACAACCTAGTTGGTTTTCAGATAAACCAACCAAAAATTTTTCCCTTGCTGAATATTTTCGATTCAGCAACTTCCAATCAAGACTTGGAAGAGCCTTTACAAGTTTCAAATCAATGAAACTATTACAGCAACAATTAATCCAACTAAAGAAATGCTGTAACTAGAAAACTTAAAGCTTCAGAGCATATAAAGAATAAATCAATGAAAGTAAAAGCTGAAGCCAATGAAGAAGTTAGCTGTGGAAGGATGTTCCAATGTCCGAACAATAGCTCTTCATGATGTAGTGGAAAACTTCGACTGATCTCCTCACAAGAGAAAGTTTCAAATTACAATGCTGGTGAGGAAGATAAACTGTTAAGCTTTTTTTCTCTTTTTCTCAGTGGAAATTTTTTGTTTTCAATAGAATCTTTTTCTTTTCCTTATTGTTTCCATTCTAAGGTTCCCTCGTATTTATAGACAAATTCTTCGACGGGATTTGAATTCCTTTCTTTCCGTTCTGATGAGAATTTTTTTCTGTTACGGAAGAAGACAAAAGTCATTCACAGCTTTCCGTTGTGGTCCCACCAATACAAGGGTCGATTTATGTATCTCAGGGGTCGACTCACGTTCATTCTGCATCGGCACTTCAAAATGTGGAGAAGGCTTTTGCTGTGTTATCTTCAAATGGTCGACCCTTAATTCTTAAGGGTCGGCTCATTTTCATCAGGAGTCGCCTCTTTAAACACAAGAGTCGACTCATCTCAGGAGTCGCCACTTTAAATGCAAGAGTCGACTCATACCATAAATTTCCGGCTGTCGCTTAAACTGAGCTGGGTCGACTCTTCAATTTCGGGAGTCAACTCATTTTGAACAAGAGTCGACTCTTCAAGCTTCTCAGGCGGTAAAAACTTTCTGTTTACTTTAAACTACACAAGGGTCGACTCACGTTTTGCGGGAGTCGACTCATTAACTATGTTCCTTTAATAAAACATATCAGAATCAACTTAAACTTATCCTTTTTGCTTAGGAGTTGACTCAAATCTTTCAAACAGAAAACTTTAGACTTCATCTTTGATCTCCATGGATTAGATTAAGATCATTTTCTTTTAAAACATGTCCAATGGGATGTTTGCGAAGAACTTATGATTTTGCAGTGCTTCATTCCTTCTGATTTTTCTTGACTTAGAAATCTTCACAATTAGGCCAAAGTCATTAGTACACAACATGATCTCAAGTGTTTTGTAATCATTAAAATTCATCCTTTAGGGTTGACAATAGTGATTTTTGGTATAACTATTATTGACCATAAAAATATCAAATCTCTTGTACCGCTACATAGGTGATTACTTCAAAACATAATAAGATTTCTTTAGTAGGCAAATATAATTAATTCTCTTTATCTGGAATAAGAAACCCCTCTAGCTATGACATAAAGATGTGTTCTTCCAACTCACCATGCAAGAACGCAGTTTTGACATCAAGTTGCTCAAGCTCTAAATTAAATGCACAAACTATGAAAAGTAGAACACATATGGAGCTATGCCTCACAACAGGAGAGAACACTTTGTGAAAGTCAACTCTCCCCTTTTGAGTATAGCCCTTTGTAAGTAACTATGCCTTGAACTGTGCTATCTCAGCCCCATGAATGCATTCTTTCTTCTTAAAAACCCATTTATAACCTACTAAACTTTTTCCCTTGGGCAACTGGACTAACTCCCAAGTATGATTTTTCTGAAATAACTCAACTTCTTTATTCATAGTTGCGATCCATTCTACAGACTCTACATCTTGATATGAAGAACGTTCCTCGCCCTCAATATACTCAGCTACTGAAAGAGTATAAGCAACCATATCTACATATTGTGAAGTTGGTCTAATTCCCTTCTCTTCCTGCTAGTAAAAATATTGTACTAGTACTATTGTGATGTATTATCTGGTATAGAATCCTGCATCTCTATCTCATTGGGCTAAACTAGAGAGTTTTGTAATGCTCTTCCAAGAGCTTCAATATCAAGCTTCACCTGTTTACTGACACCATGGTCTATATCTGCACTATCAACAGATTCCTTCTTGTGGCTTAACATAGTAGACTCATCAAAAGTAACATCTCTGCTAATAATAATTTTGGATGATCTAGAATCATCTGTACACCACAATCTATATCTCTTCAACCCATCTACATAATCTAGGAATAGACATCTTTTTTCCCTCGGCTCAAGTTTACCATCATTCACATGAAAATATGCAGGGCAACCAAATATTCACAAACCCAAATAAATAACAAAATGACTGAAACATACCTTATGCGGAATCCTACACTCAATTGTCGTTAATGGAAACCGATTTACCAGGTACCATGTTGTATTAGCTCTTTTAGCCTAGAAAGTTTTGCTGAGTCTAGTATTTAAAAGCATACATCAAGCTCTCTCCATGAGTGTCCTATTCATCCATTCAACAATTCTATTTTGTTGTGGTGTTCCTCGTATAGTATGGTTTCTCACTATACCTTTATTCTTGTAGAATTCGTCAAATTCATCCAAATAGTACTCCAAGCCATTATCATTTCTCAATATTTTAATCTTCTTTTTGGTCTGCTTCTTAACCAAATCTTTCCACTATTTGAATTTGGCAAACACTTCATCCTTATATTTTAGACAATACGCCCAGACCTTTCTAGCATAATCATCAACGAACGTCAGAAAATAATGATGTTCACTCATTGATGCAACTGGAGAGGGACCCAGAGGTCTGAATGGATATAATCCAATGTACAATTGATATTATGAATACCGATACTAAACGTTGCCTTGCACTGCTTGCCGAATGCACAAAGTTCATAGAAGTCCAGTTTTTCTATCTTCACACCATCAAGTATGTCTCTTTTGGACAGCATCGATCATCATCCCTCTCTCGCTCATATGTCCTAAACGCATATGCCATAACTAAGCAACATCCGTATCTAAAGTCTTGATGATGAAGAAACTACTGCAATACCCATTATTATCTTATCCAGTAAGTTATAAAAGCCATTAACCAACCTTCCTTTCATCACCATAAGGCCTCCTCTAGAAACTTTCAGCAAACTATTCTCACTAGTATACTTATACCTTTGATCGAGAATCCAAAGTATTTAAGGAAATCAAATTGTTTTTCAAGTTCGAAACATGCTAAGCTTCTAAAATTCTTCCAATACCATCATACATCTCAATTCAAATTATTCCAACACCAACAACCGTAATAGATTTATTATCTCCCAATAGAACCTTTCCTTTTCTAGTATGATGGGTAGAAAACCAATCTCTATTAGGAGCCGTATGAAAGGAATAGCAAGGATCAAGAATCCACTCTCTCCCAAGCTATTGACATTGACCAACAAAATTTTATTATCAGCGTCATTGAAATTTTTCTATGCTACACTAGTTTAGCTTCAAAGACAGGCTCTCTTTTCACCCTTTTCTTTTCTCTTTGGACCAAGTCTTCTAATATGCCCTTTCTTGGGATAATGAAAACAACAAATGTTTCTATATTTTGATTTTAATCTAGACTTACCCTTACTGTTAGAAACCCTTTTCCTCCTGCCCCCACCTCTGGCAATCAATCTTTCTCCTTGATTTTCTTCATAACTCCTAGACACCTTTTTCTTTTAGCTCTTTAGATTGCAAAGTATCTTTTTCATCGCTAACTAAAAAAAAATCTCTACCATATGGCATGGTATCAATAAAGTTCTCATAAGAGGATGGTAGTGAGCACAATAGAATAAGGGCCTTAGATTCATCATAAATTGGAACACTAATATTTATTAAATTCAAAATACCTTTATTAAATTCATCTACATGATCTTCCATGAGCATATCTTCTTTCATGTGCAAGTGGTTTCATATTAAATAATATACCTTCTTTATTAATATACCTTCTTTTTATTAAATACCTTCTTTTGTTAACCATATTTCAGCTGTTGCCTTCTCTTCAATGACTTCTTTGAACACCTAATCTGTCAAACATAATTAAATTGTATTATGTGCCTTTGCCAATAGCTCCTTCTTGTCTCAATCGGACATGCTATCCGGGAACATTTTCTTGCCTTCCACAGTTGTTGTTGCACAAAAACGGCTCGCATCTTAATCTGCTAGATGCCAAAATCGTTCGTATCATTAAACTTCTCGATATTAAATTTTGTAGTCATCCTTGCAAAAATCCAATCAAAAAGGCCAAGGCTCTGATACCACTTGTTATGACCGGAAGGGAGAGTAACGAAACAAGAAGAAAAAAGAGAAAAGAACAAGAGCACCCAATATTTATATGATTTAGTCTAGTGACATATGCCTACAGGCAAAGACAATGCAAAAGCTTCATTATAGAAAAAAAAAACTAGAGATTACAGAGGTACAAGATTATTGCATAAAATCTAGCCCCAAATACATCTGATTTCTAGGACACTTAATTAATTCCTTCCTTTGGAGTTACAAGGGATATATATATAATAAAGTAAATCGATTTAGACTCGAACTGGTATTCTTATAATAATCAAGTTAGGCCAATATATAACCAGTTTCCAAAGTTAATGTGGACTTAAACTGGTATTCTAAGTTGGCCTTCGAAAATTGATGTGGATTTGACTTTCTAGAACTTGTAAATCTAAGATGTACTCAACGACCTGTAAACTCAAGATATATACCCAACACAAACTATGGTTATTATTGTATATGCTTATAATTTGGTTCCTTTCTTACATAAACTCCTTTGGCTCACTTGGAACCACTGCTTCCACCTACCAGGTTAGCCAAACTAGATATAATTATCCCCTTGCTTATTGTTTGGTTTCTTTCTCACATAGACTCCTTTGGCTTGCTTGGAACCACCACTTCCACCTACCAAACCAGTCAAATCAAAATTTTCCCATCAAGGACCTTTCGAGATAAAGTTCGTTAAAGCTATAAATGCCCCCAATTTAGCTTGCCGTAATTGCTAGGAGGGACCACTTGCCAGGTTTGTTAGACCAAAGAAGAGTGCCCAAATAAGCCCATACTGACCCAATTTACGGAGGGTAATCATCAAACTACCAAAACCTAGAATTATTTTTCTGCTTTTTCTTCTTTTTTTTTCTTTTTTTCTTTCTTTTTTTTCTGAGAAGGATCAGGAATTCCTTAAAAAGCAAGCTGCAGTCCTTAGTTGAAATTAGGAGTAATGATGTGTGACTACACAAACCATTCAGTTTCGGTCCAACGTGGTAGGAATTTCTTGGTGCATTAAAGAGTGTTGAGGCCATTTATAGGGTGCCACAATAACACTATATAGGATTAGTAATTTAGCAGGTAACTCAATAGAGCAACATACTAAATTTTCAAATATAACTGGTATCTAGTTTAAAAAGGAGATTAGGGTGTTACATAGCTAGACCAATGGCAAGGTGTTGGCTTATTATGTGTGTTGGCATCCATCCTTCTCTAGGAGCTCCCTTCCCTATTTTGGTACCACTGATGAAAGGAATCTAGTTTTTCAAAATTATCAATATGAACATCTTCAAATCAAAGTATAGGTTAGGATCTATATGACCCATCGTTTTATACATACATACATATATATATATATATCATTGAAATAATATTCATTAACTTCCACGATCCCAAGGAAAGACTCTGTGCATATCTTTTTTTTCTCTATTGTACAAGCAACTGCCAGGGGAAAAAAAGAAATAAAGGATGGCGGGGGATCGAAAACCTTTCAAAATAATAGAAGACAAAGTGAAGTTACATTGTTGTTGCAATGAACATTTGAGCATGCGCCGGTGAGGAGAGGGTACAATCTATGTTCGAGGGTTTAAAAAGGCAGAAAGCATACAGCAATTCAGAGGTAACCCTTAGCAAAGACTAGCGGATAATTCAGGGAAGCTTGAATGGGAACGGCAATGGTTCTAGGGATCTATTTGATATGATTCCTGCTTTAGAAATGTCTTTAAACAAATAATCAGAAACCCACAAGCTATGCATCGCATCTTTTTAAGCAGCAATCGTGCAATTCTATTAGTATAATGGCATTAACAAACAGAAACAGATATTAGATAAAATGTGGGATCTCCAGAGAATTCCTTGGTGAAACAGACACTAAGCAAACATTCCCCCAGGGCAACACTTTTCCTCCATACACCAAAGTAGAGTTTCATATTAAACAAATTGACAGGAGAATATTGCCATACTAGTTCTTGCAACGACCAGTCATGGCCCTGAGCAGGAATACAGGTCATAGACAATAAAACTCCAAAGGGATTCGTGAAATTTTGATAGCGTTTTTATAAGAAATATAAACCTTCACAGTAGAAAATCAATGACATCAAGTTAGGTTGTCTAGTCTAATTCTAGTAAATCCCATCAGATTTGTCAGGTTAGTAACCAACTGGCAGGGAACTTCTTGTGAATATGTGGAGTTAGCCAGGCTGCTTCATGGACATTCCAAAATGACAAATAGAGTTTATGCTGAGCCCAATCCTTCTGTTCAGGCAAATCCTGCCAGTTTGAACAGATACATCAGTAGGAATCAAGCAAATACCGTCATTAAAGATTTTAAAGAATATCATTACCTACCAGTGTTTGCATATAAGGGTCGGAATTCACAATCAGACTCCTTGCCGCAAAAAAAAAAATAATTCTGTAATAGGGTTACTGTGTTATGGGTCTCATGGTTGTAAGCTAAAATAGAATAATCCTTCCTCGGTCTGTGAAATGGAGCTCCACATTAACTGCCAGCATGTCAAGTCAGAAGACGAAAACTTGACATAAGGGAAGTAACATATTGCAGGCTTCCTCGGTATGCATAATGATGGAAAAGTTGAGGTGCCTGTTCTTGTTGCACAATACCACCTCAACGCAATTTCAGCAGGGACCAGAAAGAATTGTCTAAAATTGCTCCGTGGAGAACTAGTACTTGACAAGAACAGGCAATGCAGCATAGAGTTCTGCCAAGCACTGAAAAATCCAATTGAGGAGTTGCTCTTTTGGTAGCTCCAAAAGAAGTTCAGCCTGCAAATCCGGACAAAAATAAAATATATTAAACCATCAATATATTTTTCAGAATTTTGAATACTCAAATTTATTTAACTCTCTGTAAGGCATTGATTTAAGAATAAAAAGAAAAACTTCACAGAATACTAATATCCTAGAACCAAGCTACAAAACATCATTTGATCTTAAAAAATAGACACAGATCATGGACCATCTATCAGTTAAAGTGCCATTTCTGGACATTAAATATCAGCCAAAGTTATAATATAGAGAATGGTAAAGAAGCGAGATGTTGATATTCTAGTAGGAATTTAACAATGTTTCCTGTACAAGTTTCTAGAATATGTTTACATCTCTGAGCTTGCTGGATTTATTTATGAGTTGGACACAACATGCTTCCCATGTATCTAAATTGGGGAGCATGTAATGAGACGGTAAGATTTTTAAGAACAAGCATTCAAATGTATCAGCATATACCTAAAAAGATTTTAAAAGCTAGTCCTGATATATCATCTACTAGAAAAAATGTGTGATGCAAGTGAGTAGAAAAAGCATAATAAAAAAATATGCACACAACTCTTTCCAAATTACAGAATTCTGTAAATGATAAATATCCAACCATTTCCCTCTTATATGAGATGGACAAGGAAATATTAATAAGAAAGCAACATTTATTTTGTGTTTGGAACATTTTAATTTTAGAGAATAATTCATCCTAGCATTATGTGACAACTCATGGATGATATATTCTCCCTCACCTTTTGTCTTGTGCAAGGATGCCATGGCAGTGTAAATTTTTACTACACCATATGAAGGAGATTGGATTTGGCATGTAGGGAAAATACAAATTGTGAACAGATATGATCATAGTAAAATTTACATCTACACACTTCCTTTGCAGCTTGTTCATTGTTTCCACATTTTAGCCAACTCTCCTTGTGTCATTTTCTTGTGCTGTAAGCCTTTTGAATTAGAAGTACAATTTACTGTTGGATTTGTACAGAAGAGAATAACTCCAGAGCATGAAGAAACATTATCCTGGTAAGATGAACACTTCATGGGTCCTGACTTGTTCCCTGTTTCCATGTTTCAGCCAACTCACCACACGCAGGTGGTAGACTTAGCTGCATCATGGTATGCATGAACAGTTGACCATATCGCTTGCTCAACCAACTACAAATGAGTGCCCTTATGTATACTTTTTGCTTTCCATTTTCAAGTTCATTCGAGCTTCTATTTGGTAAATGGTTGCTAACCTAAGTTAAATTCTCCATTACTCTGGTGAATAGCACATATTGCTTGTAGATATTACACTGTAAAATACAACAAGAACATGATTTAATGCTAAAATAAAAATATACGGAAAAGCATACAGCAGATGTTGCAAAAAAATGGCACTACTAAAACCAATTTATCATGAACAAACTTATTAAAGAAAAAAACTAAACAATGATTCCAAGGTCAGAAAAGATGACCAAAAGATACTATAACACGGTCAGGTTTGTTATCATGGATTTTGATGCAAAAGAACAAAGATATTTATGAAAATATAATCTAATAAAAATAACTTCTTGTGAAGTAATCTTGCAAAAATATAGGCCTACTTATCATTAATGTGCAATAACCATAAACTTCCTTTTGTGAAAAAAGGTTTTTGAACTAAGGCATGTCACAATTTTCATTATACAAGCGCATATATCTCCAATTCTGGATATGAAGGCATCACATGATAACAAAACTGGATACGCACCTTAATTTCATTTTCGACAAATGTTAGACAATTGCGATGTACATCAGATGCCATTGACTCTGTCATTATCTTGAACACCTTCTTAGTCATGTTTGCAGCCATATGAACTGTCTTGCCAGATGCATATATCTTTGTAATACCTAGATCAGCAGCCATTCGCCTGACATAGAGCTTTTTCAATAATAACTGCACAACAAAGACCAGAAGGCATCTAATGTCAATAAAGATCTTCTCGCATGTAGCATTATATAGTCAATTGTCATTTGCCTACCTCCATGGAACGAGGTTCTTTTCCATATTGGCGACGTAAATGTTCAGTAAATTGCATTAAACTCCACATATCCTTTTCTGCAGCTTTTTCTGCTTCACTGATTAATTCAATAGGATTATCAAGATAGTTTATGTACTCAGAGGAGAGATGCGGTGTTACATTTATATCAAGCTGTAAAAAGAGGGAAATAAAAGGTTAATTATAGGACAAAATAAAAAGTTTAAGTTGGATGGGTTTAATAAAAATGCATATGGTTTTGACGAAAGAATAAGATCTTTTTAGATGTTAATTAGCACCTGAACATTATTGTAAGGAACTGAGACAAGGCGGTGTTCTTCCACCTGAAAAACGGAAAAAGAAGCAACTTCACATGTTTCAGAATTGTAAAGATTAGAAAGTTGCAAGTGTTGTGCATCAGCAGTCCTGCTTATCACTGAAGTACTTTCGTTGCACATGCTGATTTGACAAAAGAACTTCTCTAAATTCTATTAGTCTTAACAAATATTGGTGATTCAAAAGGTCTGGTTTCTTATTTATTCCATTACATCAAATTTATAGCACATGACTTGACAGATAACATGGATGCAGAATCATGCTACAGAAAAAAGCAGAAAGTAGTCCTAAAGAAAACATATCAAATTAGTCACATGTTGAAACAAAGAATTCATGCATAACATATCAGCAACTTAGTCATATAAGACAGATCAAGGTTCGCCAAACCAGTGGACTCAAATACTAATTTCAATTCAAAATTTTCATAAAAAATTTAGGGCATCCCATGTTTCGAACCGAAGCAGGGGCAACCCTCTGTCGATGAGAGCTTTTGAGCCCTTTCTCTCTCTCAACCTCTCTCTCTCCTCCTCCCTCCCTTTCCCTCCCTCTCCCTCTCTCCTTTCCTCTCTCCTTCTCCTTCTCCCTCCATAGGAGCCCGAATGCATTTCAAACCGATGGAATAAATCATGCCGGTAACTGGTCCGGTTCACCCCAAATCAACCAGTTCAGCATGGTTTAGCAAACCTTGAGACAAATGGTCAAAGGAAAAGTTACAAGAATCAGTTATTTCAAGGTGGCATCCTCCAAGGAATCGATTCTTTTATAGAACGCCTTTGTTAATGCCTAAAGTTGCATTGAATACAAATTTGGCATTAATTTATAAAGGGAGGTTGATGGCAGGTGAATGTAATATGTTTTCAAATTTCAGTGATCATGACTTGATCAAAGCCAACCCCATAAATGGGACAAGGTTTGTTGGATAAGGTTTAAGCCATATATGTTAATAAAATCCAATGACTACTTTGAATATGCAATTTGAAATATGCTTCTTTTGGACAAATCTAAGTGCAACTATAAGCTTTTTGAAAGCAAATATCTCGAACACCCAAACAACCACTACTAAGCTGCTTGCAGAAATCAGTAGAACATATATAGACAAGTTTATACTTTATAAAAATTAGAAATAATAAAGATCACATATAGGATCTAAAGTGAATTCAATATTCACCAGTCAAATTAAAGGTAGAATCTAGAAAACAATATATTACCTTAGACATGCTTTCAAAGAGCATCTCAAAAAACAGATCAATGCCAACATTTCCAATATCACCAGTCTGCTGCTCACCAAAAATATTCCCAAATCCTCTTATCCCCATGTCTCTCTCTGCAAGATGAAAGCCTTGGCCTAGATCCCGATACTCCTCAATAGCAGCGAGTCTCTCCTGAAGTCAAGAGGAGCAGCAGAGATAATAATCCGAGCAGTAATAATCCATTTTAGGTGCTCAAAGGAACTGAGTCATCTATAAGCTAGAAAAATTAAGCATTAAAAAGCTTTGTATGATGGTCTAGAGATCATGAAGCATTAAAGGCACCAGTTATTTGTACAGTGAGAATGAAGTTGTAATTTAAATTTACTGTGGCATAAAAAATGTATTACACAAGATGATATTGCAAAGGACTCACCAATGCCTGATAAGAGAGCAATGATTTGTCAGGGTAGAACAAATATGCATATGCTTCCTTGTCTGCTCGCCCAACCCTCCCTCGCAGCTATTCAGTAAACGTTATAACCCTGATAGTATCAATACTCTAACAGAAAGATCCAAAATTAAGAGCAATATAATACATAATAAACAATAGTGATATGAGCCTCATCTAATGCCAACCCTTGTTTCAGTTATTGATGATTTGTCTGCATGGATTCTCATAGTTTAATTAGTGAAGATAGGGGCTACTATGTAGCTTCAACTGTAGTGACACTTATCCATAATGTTTAGTTAGAAGGATAATTAAAGCATTTCATCTAAAAGTATTTGCCAGTTGCCCTGGATTTTAAGAGAACAATTTGTCTCTTAGTCAATAACAAAAGGCCTGAATGGAAATATTAAATTTCTTGATGCAGGCCTGTCTACCTTTTTAAATGAAGTACCATCAGAATTCCTTAGACAATTACTGTCAGTTAGAAACTGAGATACGCCTAGACCTCCAGTATACCACAAACTGAATTGTTATGGATGAGGATCAATGTGATGGTATTCTGGTATGCCTTCATGGTAATTCATCCTGATGTGCTTTCATCTCCTTTAGTTGGATACTCGTAATTTATTAACCAGTGTTCAATTTGTTAACAAAGAAAAATAAATTTTCACAATCACAATTGTTATCATGTTCTTGAGAGTTACTTGATAAAGTAACTAAAAACAGAAATGATGCAAATACAGAACAAGAGGGTGAGACTAGAACACTACCTGATACAATTGAGCCAGTCCAAATTGGTGAACATCCTGAACTATTATGGTGTTAGCGTTTTGGATATCCAGTCCACTTTCAACTATATTAGTGCAAATAAGAATCTCGATTTCTCCCAAAGCAAATTTCTCCATAGTTTCTTCTAGTTGCTTTGAGTATTGCTGTATAAAATTTCAAAATATAATTTCTTCAAAACAAGAACATGAGGATTATTAAATATTGCACAATAAAATCATAAAATAATTTACATTCTCCATCAATGACGTTTAGAATACTTTTATGAAAAATAGAAGTTACCTTTCACCCCCAAAACTTAGTTTCATGCATTTACAAAATAGTTCACAAATAATATGTGATTGGAGCATGGTTCGCCTAACCGTTCCAAACCAACTGGCTCGAGATATACCGAACCAGACTTATCGGAGACTGACATGGTTCAGCCAGTTAAATCAAGACAAGGCTGGTTCTGTTATTAAACCCCACTCGTGATGGTTCTGCAATTGGAACTATCTCGAAAGCCAAATTCCCTACCTCTCCCCCCCAAATCCCAACCCCCTAGCCACGAGGAAGCTTGCGATGGTCCCCCCGAGAAGCTTGCAATAGTCATTTTCCTGTGGCTCCCTCTTCCTCCCTCCGTTGCTCTCTCTCTCTCTCTCACTCCACTAGGGTTAGGGTTCGGCCCTCCCCCTTCCTCCCTCCCTTCCTCCCTCTCCCGCTCCCCCCCCCCCCCCCCCCGATGACGACCGACAAGAGTTTTAAAGCCCTCTCTCAGCCTCTCTCTCGCCCCTCTCCCTTTCTCTCTCTTCCTCTCTTTTCTTCTCCTTCTTCCTCTCCAGCTCTTCCTGTGTCAGTGCACCCCAAAATGGCATGGTACGGACCCATCCCGTGCCAAACTGGCCACCAACCGGTACCCCCTCTGATACCTGTTTGGCGAACCTTGGATTGAAATATTGTGACCTAAGTAGCATCTCTAATGAACTACACCAGCAATAAAATTAGTGAAAAGGGCAAAAGGAACAAAAAGTAATAATGAAATACCTAAAGATCATAGAAGTCCTAAAAGACAATAATTTTGGCAATCATTCACCAAAGCGGAGGATAGTTATAATTTTCTCACAAAGAAATTTCCTAAAAAGAGAAGTTTAATTCTAAAGTTTGCCAATTGGGAGAAGCAAATTAGCTTCCAAATATGCCATCTATAACATCGGAATTTTTGCATGGAGTAGTAGGAGAAGAAACTACAGATACCTAAAGCATAGAAAACAAGCTAAGTCTATATAGGAACATCTTCAAAGCTATAATGCTTGCTGACTTATGACTTCAATTAATTTCCACTTTCTGTGATGGAAGATGGAGAATATGATAATCCACTGAAAAATCACACAAATACTTTAAGAAAGCCCACTAGTTAGTATACATGAGTTAACAAAGTTGGCTAACCTTTCCATGAGCAATAGCGATTGAAGCATCTGGGAGTGATTGGTCAAGAAATTCCTTAATCTCTTCCAATCCTATTAAATAAGAACAACAAAAGAACCAACATGAGAAACCCATAAAGGAAGGTAAAAATACTAAAAACTTTGCAAACCCAAATACTGACAAGCAGCAATAGGTAGATACTATGTTTTATATTATTCTGTATCTCGAACAGAAAACTTGCATGGACAACTCATCACCTATAAGTTTGCTTGTTTCATTTAAATTTAATTATATTCTTATGTTTTTCATCTTAATTTTAATACTTATTTCTTGGATTGAGAGATGACAGTGTGTGTGTGTGTGTAGAAAAAATTGCTCAACAAGTGAGAAATGTGGAATGCATTCTTCAATATTCCTTAGCAAGTCTAGAGACTTGAGGAAAAAAATATGGCTTATACAGTTGTACATGTTGTTAAGAAAAAAATGTTTCTTTAAAAGTGTAAGAAAATAACCTTTAATACGAGGTAAAACATAGAAAATTTGGCCACCACGATCCAACTCGAACTTGATCGCTGATAAGACTTTATCTTTACTATAAGATGACAAATGAGTCTTTATAGGAACTCTTTCTGGAGGTGGTGTTGAAATCAAACTGAAAGAAGAAATATATTTTCAAGGTGAAGGTCAAGTATGACAAGTTCCAAATTGGTATTACTAAAGAAAATCATTCATAGAGAAAAGAAAGTTAGAACTTTATGAAAATTACCAAGTAGTTTTCTAATTAAATAGTTCTTTGTTGAATATTTATGCAATCATCTTAAAGGTCGAACTATTGAAATCTATTATTTAAGGATTATGTCGTGAAAATGTTATTATATAGATGACAATCAGCAGACAGGATAATCATAAATAGACTAAGAAAATCAGATAAATCAGGTAAATTACCTACACAACATAAGAAAAGCATACTCAGCCTATGACATTTTACTATAAGGCAGTGCTACCTAGACTAGCAAACCCACACCCTCCCACCCCAAAACACAAAAAAAGGAGAAGAAAAGAAATAGTAGGCTTGTAGAAGTGAAAAGTAAACATTGTCAACTATGGTGAGACATGATTAAACAAGATCAACTATGTTGACCACAAGTGATGATCAACCATGGTCATCTATCATTAAACATAGTAACAAAATCTATTCATAGTCATCTTCAAATTTCAAATTTTACAGACATAGAAAATTTTCAATTAAAGTTGCTTTAAAAGAGGGAGGCGAATATGCAAGTGACTGATGCACTAGCTTGAGTTATTTATGCACATCCAGACATCCAAAAGTGGACTGCAAGCAAGATCCTCGGGTCTAATTTCATGCACCTACTTAGCAGGGAAATACTAGATGCAAGTGATGTAGATTGGTTGGGCATACATGTAAGTTGTCTAATTATAGCAAAAATATGCGATACACCGTACCTGAAGCTTGCATGTGCAAAAGCCAAAATATAATCATCAAGTTATATAATAAATTCAGATTCATTTTGCATTATAAAAGTACAGATTAAGGTTTCATTTGACAGCATATCAGATCATGCAAAAAGATCACATATGAAATCAAACCCATATCCTTAAAGAACTATTACCTAGCATCGCGGAATCCAGTCAATGCCAAATAAAGAGTTCGTGGAATAGGTGTCGCAGACAGAGTGAGAACATCGACTGAAGTTTTAAACGATGCTATCTTTTCCTTCTGTTTAACGCCAAACCTCTGTCAAATCAAATCTAGAACATTTGTAAATTAATCAACCTCCATACAGTTCCACATGACAAACAGAAACTTGGTTGCATAAATACATAATTTCCTTCTATAAAAGGGATACATTTGATTATATAAAAAGTACGATGAAGTATAGATATTTAATAGCTTTTAAATTAGAAACTGGATTCATTTCTTTCTTGATCCTAACATCCCTAAATTTGTATCCGTTTTAGAATGACAAATACTGCATGCAGCTTGAGCCATGACTTATCCTAGAGAGAGAGTGAATTAATTATAGGCCACTTGATTTAGTAGAAATTAACAAGAGTGGAGAACCATTGAAGTGCAAACTAACTAAATTCTGAGGGAAATAGGCATCAATATGTGCAGAATCATATCGAATGAGGACAATACCTGCTCTTCATCAACAACCAGCAGACCCAGACTGCTATAGACCACACGATTTCCAAGAAGTGCATGGGTTCCAACAACGATGTCCAGCTGCCCACTTTTAATCATTGAAAGATGCCCTTCTTTTTCTGCTTTGGTCTGCAAAATAGAGAATCCTACAGTGACAAAAAGAAAAAAGGTACGGTAGGTAAACGTATCAGAACATGCAGCCAAAATTGCAATAAATTTTTACAATTGAAATATACACTCCAAGCTAACTTTAGACTTTAGAACATCTGAATCAAAGCTTAGTTGATTCAGATCCCATGTGGGTTGCAAACTATTAACCACAAGCATTTTATACTACTTATATGATGATATTGTGCCATCAGAAATAAAATCTCGACTGTCTGCATTGACCTATGGAGCTGTGTCTCTTGAAACCTCCATCTGTGATGACCAGAAAATGGTGCAGAATTTCAAATCACTTTCTTGGGGTGTCCATAACAGAATCACACATAGAAATTGAAGCATTAAAACTGAATCGAAATTTCAATATGATAAAAGATTTTTTTCATCAAAAGTTCAAGTTCAGTATGTTATAACTGAGCATGCTGGTCTTCAGATCATATTTGTCAAGGCAAATTTCTGCACTTAGTACAGGCTCAAACCAAAACCCCATGCAATGGTCCACAGTCCACACCATAAACATCCACAGTCCACACCATAAACAAACTAACTCCACAATTGAATAAGAATGGATTTCATATGTGATATCACCATTAAGCTATCCTAGAATGTATTTGCAATAATATTCTAAAAGGAAACATGGAAAGCAAGAAACCTGCTTCCCACCAATTGTGCAGGAGGAAGGGGGGGAGGGTGGGGCTGGGGAGAGTGATGAAATGGTTGAGGTAAAATGACATGTTGCGAGGAACAAGGAGCAACTAAGCACCTTTAAGCTGACTGAATCAATAGTCAACTTCTTAAAGAAAGCATGACTCTAAAAGTTCTTCTGAAGCAAAATGACTGTGAAGACTTTTGATCACAATAAGAGATATACTGCTTCGTCATCTAATGGTATATAATTTTGCATTTCAGTCATTTATGGGCATCTTCGCATAATATCCTACTGCTACTTAATTTTTTTCAGTTCTGCATCGGATGAGAATCAATCATACATTCTTGAGATTCTCCCATTTCAGAATTTTTACTTTCTGAAAACTTCAACAATGTGATGGCAGAAAACAAGCATCACATGATTGTTTTTCAAATAAACCTAACAATTCGAAAGTTCTGAAATTCAATATCAGACTGACAAGGGATGTTTAACTCACTACATTCATAATTAAATTTATAAATAATCCAAAAAGGAAAAGCATTTTAACAACTAAAGAGATGAGTTTGCTACAGTCCATTACATCTTAAACATGTTTGGAATTGTGGCATACCTGAAACCTGCTCAGAAGTCCAACCTTTATATGAGGATATCGAGAAAAGCGCTCACAAATGACATCAAAGTGTTGTTTGGCTAGAACTATAGTTGGTGCAAGAACCATAGCTTGTTTTCCAGCAGATACTACACAAAATATAGCACGCAATGCAACTTCAGTTTTACCAAACCCAACATCTCCGCAAATCAATCTATCCATTGGAGTTTCCCTTTCAGTCAAATCCTTCTCTACATCAATAAATGCCTACCAAGCACAAGCATATCACAATTAGCATCCAAGCAAGCCTGATGCCTAAATCTAGTTGGTATCAACCAAAATGAAAATGGATAATCTGTGTATACAGAATTGAAGCTAGGGTACCTCACTAATGAGCCAAGCAAAACTCCAAGATGTGCAAAGAAATGTTTTGTCATAAACTAGAATCCAGAACATTATGTGGTATTCTACTTTTGATAGACACTACAGTCAAATAAATAAATCAAAGAAAAAGAATAAACAATTGACGAAACAAGAACCTAAAACATTATGTCGTATTCTACTTCCGATAGATGCTGCAGTCAAATAAATAAACCAAAGAAAAAGAACAAACAACAAACAAAGAAATTGCACGATAGCTTTTTATATTATGCATAATAAAAAGATAAGATAGTGGATTTTGCCAGCAAAACCTTATTTAATGTTTTTTTTTATTAATACACTGCTCAAAAAATGCCAAGAAGTGGAACAAATCAAATTTATTGGCTACTAGTAAGCTTAGGAAAAAAAACAATATGAATCCAGAAGCATCAAAGAACATTTCTCTTCCTTGGATCCAAGGAAACACAAGTAACAACATTTGTATAAATAGCACGCATGCAAGCTGTTGTTAGGATGCACCAGGATAAAGAAAGAAAACATTCACTAAAGATCATTGACAGAAAACATTGTATTTAAGAAAGAAAAGAATTTTTTAGGGTAAAGGGGTGGTACTGTAAAAACTAGAGTACGCCATCTTGATACCAGGCCCTATACAGGTACCACCCTATTACCGTCGGTACGTCCAGTACGAGGGCCAGTTCTGCGTACCGAATGTCGGTACGCTCCTTCTACCATATAGTACCGAACCGGTACGGTATACCCCATACCATCCAGTTCGGTATAGTATGGCTTACCTTGGTAAAAACAGTGATCGAAAGAATAAATCCACCTAAGCTTGTCTGATGAATTGCTCAATAGGTTCCTATGGACAGAACAAAATTGATATAATCCTATTTCTAAGAGGTAGCTTGCATGATGATATCTCTAGGTTTCTTAGAAGCAACAAATGCCAACTCCTCCAACTGCAAACAGCAATATTTTGGGTAGACCAAAATTGTCATGTTGTGAAGGCAATACTGTTGCATTTCTTTGCTCTTGTGCATTTTCTGTGAAATCTTTGACCTTTCGGGATGTAAGATGTTTCTTTGAAATATATTTAACCAGAAATCAACATTTGTCGTTAGATATGACAGACAAGCTATTTGAACTTGGCATCTGTTTTACTATACCATCATAAGGCCTGAGATGCAATAGATTAAAGCTTGGGACATTTCAACTTCTTCAAATGTTGCCTGCGCTTTATTGCTGTCAACTCATGATGGAAAAGGCTTGATACAAAAAGTATATCATAACAAACCTACTTAATCTAGGTTCAGCACACATGGCAGAGAAAGATGGAACACCATACACCAATAAAATAACGAGGATCTCTTAGACAGCAAACCTGCTTTTGGTCTGGGGTAGGCTCATAAGGAAATTGTGCAACAAATTCAGCCATGGCTGGGTTCTTTGGGTATGGAGGCCTTCTCTGTTTCAGCCTATGCAAGTATAATTCCATCAAGTCAACAACCATTTTCTGAACAGCAATCTTCCCCTTTATTCTTCGCCTCTCCCATGTACTAGGGTCACTCAGCTTGCTCAATGCCCGTGGCTTTTTTGTTTCATTTGGTCTACAAAAAGAAAAAAACTGAATAAATGGTTGGGGCAAAATTATCAGCTTATGGAGGAATGCACCCCCTAGATGTTCTGGTAAGCCATTTTATATAACACTATGCTCTACATTACATGCTCAGTATTATCTCATATGAAAGTGTAATAAGATGTGGCTTCATCATGCATGCCACAGCAAAGACACAACATCAATGAGACCAAATAGTTTAAAGTAATATAACTTCCACCTATAAAGTTAGCATGATACAGGAAAATTAATGTTGTTTTGAAAAGAAGGCATGTTTTACATTCATTTATTTTTTTCACGAATATTTGATAGATGCGACTTTTTCCTCTAGAAAATGAGGTGAATCAGAGGACCTCAAAGTCATAAACATTGCAAAAGAATTCTACCTATTGAAAAATAATTTTGAGCTTTGCCCATTTCATTCACTGCAATCCACCTTTCTATGATATCAATATAATTTGAATAATGAATAGTACCAGAACTTCTAAAAAAATGCGATTTGGATTTCTATTGTGTTTTGCAAACATATTATTATTCCAAATTAACCGACAAAGGAAAACAGATTATCTGCATCAACTATTATGAGAACAAATTTCCAGTGTCATAAGACACTGACTTATCAAAATGAAAATAACAATGGTGGACTAGTGGAGTAAAATCATTTAAAACTAATAAAAAGAGCAGTCAGCAGCAATGTTAATGCTTTCCCATGACTTCATCGTGTAAAACCTCACACACTATCTTGTTAGCATGTGAAAGAGGAAATTCAGATAAGGGAGAGAGAGGAAGGAATTAGAAAAACAGAGATTCTAATCATCTAAAAGCATCTGACTCAATTCCCAATACAATCAACAACAAACCTCCCTTATTTGTTGCTTGTATTTTGTCTTGATATGTAATATATAGATCCAAATATTATGAATGCATCAAATTTGTACATTCAGTGATAGCAGAATAATGATCTTCTATTTCGGTGGTTGTAGTTTTTTCTCCTTTTACAAGGGAATTTGATATATGTATGCGAAAAAAGGATTGAATTCGAAAACACCATGTTTATAAGTTCTTTCATTACCATGACAAATTAATGACCTCCTAACTAAACCTAGTATAAAAAGGCTTCAAGTTCTGACTAGTATCTTCCTTTTCTTCCGTTAATATAAATGTCAAATTACAAGAACCCAAAATTTCAGAAGTGATCTTTTTCAAAGCTCAACTACAAATATCATCTCGAATTTGAAGCAAAAAGTTGCGAACTTTTATCTGTGTAATGAGGCCTAGAAAACTCACAGATTATAGCGGTAGAGCATCCGGGCCGCCTGCTTAACGGGAAGCTTCGCCATGCCATCAGCATACTCTATAAAAACGTACTCTATAGGCCCCGAGGATGAATTCTTGGGAACGTCATACTTAATCGCCACAAATTTGCCAATCCCCACCCTCTTATGGACAACATAATCCCCAGGACAAAGCGAGTAAGGATCCGCCCGGTACCCAAACCCACCCTCCTTCCCATCGACATCCCCTTTGAGCTTCTGAAGCCCCCTCTGCTGCTGCTCCTTGACCGTTTTGATATACCTCTCCGCCTCGGCCGAATCCAGCTTGCTCCCCGCCTTCGATCCCTCCCTCCTCTTGTGCTCCCTCCGAATCCTTTCATTTAATAGGCCAATTTCGTCCGGCTCGGCCTCGGATTTGTCCTTCCGAGTGGCGATGGAGATGGGGAGTCCCTCGGTGTAGAAAGCGTTGGTGCGGATGAAAAGGAAGGGCTGGGGACCGGTTCGAGGGAATTTGGGGGTGGGGAGTCTCCAGAGCTTGGGATTGGAGGGGAAGCGGGAGAAAAGAAGCTTGTGGGTTGGGATGGGGAGCGGAGGCCCTTTAGTTGTGGCCATTAATGGAGTTCTCTGAGAGCTTAGAGCTATGGAGAAGAGGCGTTCACCATTAGAGAGAGAGAGAGAGCATTGGAAGGCTTTATGGATAGCAGAGACGATGATACATGTGGACGAGAGGAAGGGAGGAGATAAAATTTCCCCGTGAGTAGACTCACAGAGATCTGTATGAGCTTGTATGATCTACCGTTGGATATGCTGATATGATAGCATCCCATCCGTTCGTTTACCACGTCACGAACTAGGATAGCTGAGGCTGTTTGACGGAGCATATGGACGGAAGAGATGCCACGAAGGGAAAATCTGATGGATGATTTTTTTCTTTTTATTACGCATAGAATTTGATATGAGATCGTTTACTTAAAAGTTGGCGCCGGCCGCTCCATGGACTCAAGGGGAACTTAACCAAAGTCGGCAAACTTTGCTAAATTCCAAATAGGAAAATTGAATTTGATTCACTCACCGCATTGACATTTGCTTACTGGCCGGCGGGTTAATTGCCGGGTTCGGATCAGCAAGGGAAAATAGCACTATTCGTGTGCCGACTTTATCAACGCATTACTTTACCCAGTTCCAGAACCTCAGACCCAGTACCCAAACTGGACACAGCTTCGACCTGCACCAATTGATATATATATATATATATAGGGGATTGATAACCAACAGTAGGTTATCAATCTATCCATTTTTTCATAGACAAAAAATATCCTTAATTTTTATAACTCTTAAAGGTATTTTATGTCTTTTTACAATTCCACATTAACTCACCCTCTCAACCCTCCAATTAATACTCTCTCCCTCTCTCTCTCTTCGGTATACATACATGTACATATATGTATATATGTACATATATGTATACATGTATATATATATATGTGTGTGTGTGTACATTTGTATGTATGTATGTATGTTTGTATGTATGTTTATATATATATATATATAATGTTGGAGGAATGTAAATTGCTCCAAAGCACATGAGCACATCGCCAGCACGTGATCAGAAGCGCCCGACCTCGGACGCCCGGTTCGGTGCTCGACCTCAGAGCGCCCGACCTCGAACGCCCGACCAGGCGCTCGACCTCAGAGTTCTCGACCTAGCGCCCGACCTCAGAGCTCTCGACCTGGCGCCCAACCTCAGAAGCCCGGCCTCGCCATCCACCCGCCGTGGTCACATCCTTCTGCAACCCGACCGGAGATCATGCCCTGCTTCCGCTGCCAACAATCAATGCGCATGGCCTCTGCTGATCTCCGGCTCACTCAACAATCAATGCGCATGGCCTCTGCTATTCTCCGGCTCACTCAACAATTAATGCGCATGCCATCTACGAATCTCAAGCCCTCCACGGCAAACAGCTGACCCACTCGGCTACGTCCGATCAGTCACGATGACTCGTCAGTTCCGGCCCGATCTCCTAGGGCAATACATTAATTCACACTATCGTGCATTAATTCATACGACATGCTCAATCATGATGGTAACCCGTTCGCCCCGTCACATCACAGGTAATCCTGTACCCCTCTATAAAAGGGGAACCCCTCCATCTTGGAGGGGGTTGGACTATGAAACTCCTAAAACATTTTTTACTCTCCTCTCATACACTTGCCCTCTCTGACTTAAGCATCGGAGGGCCGGCGCCGGAAACCCCGGCCACCGGCTTTTTTGCAGGCCCCCCGGAGGACGCCGCCCGCCGACGGACCGTCGCCCGCCGTCTCACGCCGGAGCTCCTCCTTCTCACTCGATGGCCGCCCCCGGGTCCAATTTCCAACAACAGTTGGCGATAGAGGAAGGGCCCGAGTTGTGGCCATGAAGTTGAGAAGCAAAGGAGCCTCCAACGCCTCCCGGCGTCTCCCACCAAGTCCTGGACACTCTGTCCAGAATTTGCCATCTCCGACTGGTCTAGTTCCCCAAGTCCAGCCGGAACAGTTCAACATCCTGGTGCAGCAGGTTCAAGCCTTGGCCGTAGCCGTCCAAGGCCTGCAACGTGAGGAAGCCCCACATGTGCCGCCTCCGAAGGCCCAGGTCTAGCCAGTGCTCCCTCCAAACGGACCGGTGCCCCAATGCCAAAATCTCCACGGCTCCTCGAGGGCCAACAATGAAGAACGGTGCTATCGCTAAGGCTCAGCGGTCCCCGGAGAGAATTGCCAGGGAGGAGCATAGACAGAAGGCCACAGCTGTCGGAAGCCGAGTCAGCCCCGGACCGTCACGAGCCGGAGCAGACTACGGTGGCCATCCCCCAGGCTGGGGAGCTCGACAGGAAGGTCGAGAACCTTGAGCGCCAGATTGAAGCGCTTCATGGCAGGAAGGCAAGGCGCGAGGGTGACTTTAAGTTTACCACCAAGTCCCCCTTCTCCTGCCAGATCGAGGATGAGCCGATCCCACCGAAGTTCAAAATGCCCCAAGTGGAGCCCTACAATGGAGCTACCGACCCCCTCGATCATTTGGAAAGTTACCGAGCCTTCATGGCGTTGCAAGGGTCCTCGGAGGATGTGCTCTGCAAGGCCTTCCTAGCGACCCTTCGGGGAACGGCTCAGCTTTGGTTCTCTGGACTGAAGCCGAGCTCGGTATCCTCTTTTGAGCAGCTCGGCAAGCAGTTCGCCACCAACTTTGATGCCAGCCGGCGCAAGCGGCGAACGTCGAATTCCCTCCTGGACGTCAAGCAGAAGGAGGGGGAATCCCTCAGAGAATACCTCGACCGCTTTACCGTTGCAACCTGAGAGGTCCGCGAGCTCGACCAGTCGATAGCCATGTCGGCACTAAAGACTGGGGCTCGCTCCTACAGATTTCTCTTCTTCGTTAAGAAGAGCTTCCCTGCCGACTTCACTGAAATGCTGGCTCAAGCTCGGAAGTATGCGAAGACCAAAGAGGCTATCGCCTCCAGGCGGGGTGTGACCGAGCAAGCCTCAAAGAAGCAAAAGAAGCGCCTGAAGAGTGCGGCCGCCTGAGAAGCCGATCTCCACGTCGAGATAAGAACCTGCCTCGGCTGAGGAGCCCACCCCGACAGTAGGGACGACTTCGACCAAAGTCCCCGCCTCGACCGAGATCTCCACCACGGCCACGAATGCCCTCAGGGAGGTATGAGAATTACAACCCTCTGAATGGCCCCCGAGCAGAGGTCCTAATGGAGATAGAAGGTCGAGACTATTTCCGACCTCCACCCCGATGCGGGATACCGGAGCTCGGCACAATCCTAGGAAGTATTGCCGTTTCCACCGGGACCTCGGCCACGACACGGAGGATTGCTTTCAGCTCCGGGATGAGATCGAGGCGCTTATCCGTTGCGGAGTACTCAACCGGTTTGTGCGGAACCGGCGTGAGGAAAGGAGGCCAGTGGAAAATGTCACACCGCCCGAAAACCCAAATGACAACGGGCCTATCGCCGGCACCATCAACACCATTGGAGGAGGAAGCTCGGCTGAAGAACCAATCGAGGGAAGGATCCCTCCGAAGCGCCCGCGCACCTCTGAAGCCATCTCATTTTCGGACGAGGACTTGGAAGGAGTTGAGACTCCTCATGATGACACTGTGGTCATCTCTATGATTGTAAACAAATTTGATGTAAAGCGCGTCCTAGTTGATAATGAAAGCTCGGCTAATATTTTGTACTACGATGCCTATCAAAAAATGGAGATGATGAAAAGTCAGCTTCGGAGAATGAACGCTCCATTGGTCGGATTTACCAGAGATTCGGTCCCGGTCGAGGGCGAGGTCGGCCTCCTTGTCACGGTCGGGCTCGCTCCCCGAGAAAGTACCGTAGGGATGGATTTCCTTGTGGTCCGCCTATCTTCGGCCTACAACGCCATTCTTGGACGACTAGGGCTAAATGCCCTCCGAGCTGTGGTCTCGACTTATCACCTGCTTATGCGGTTCCCCACCAACCGAGGAGTAGTCGAAGTTCGTGGGTACCAGGCAATAGCTAAGCGGTGCTACATGGCGACTCACCGAGCGAAGCAACCAGCCAAGGCACCAAGCCGGGAGGAGCTACCGACCAAGGCGCCAGCTCAAATGTCAGATTAGATGCTACCCATCGAAACCTTAGAAGTGTGGGACGATCTCCGAAAGGGACGGGTAGAACCTAGTGAGCTTCTTACCCAGATTTCTTTACGAGAAAATTGTCCAAAGCTAACCGTGCAGGTCGGTTCCGGCCTGAGCTCCCTTGAAAGAAACCGCCTAATCGAGTTCCTTCAGTCCAATATGGACGTCTTTGCCTGGTCGCTCGCCGACATGCCGGAAATAGACCTTGAGGTCATGATTCACCGACTCCAGGTGAAATCGACCTGCAGATCTGTGCGGCAGAAGAAACGGGGCTCCGCCTCGGAACGACAACGAGCAGCGGCCGAGGAAGTGGAAAAACTTCTCGAGACCGGCTTCATCTGGGAGGTCTCCTATCCAGACTGGCTCGCCAACGTGGTCCTCGTGAAAAAAGCTAACGGGAAGTGGCGCATGTGCATGGACTACACCGACTTGAACAGAGCCTACCCAAAGGACAGCTTTCCACTTCCCAGCATTGACCAGCTCGTAGATTCCACCTCGGGACACCAGTTGCTGACATTCATGGATGCCTTCTCGGGATACAATCAAATCCGAATGGCGTCGGAAGATGAGGAGAAGACGGCCTTCATCACCGAAAAGGGCACTTACTACTACAAGATGATGCCTTTCGGGTTGAAGAATGCTAGAGCAACATATCAAAGGCTAGTCAGCCAAATCTTTAAAAACCAAATAGGCCGAAATATGGAGGTCTATGTGGACGACATGCTGGTAAAGAGCCGAACAGCGGAGGACCATGTGGCTGACCTCAACGAGACATTCTCCACACTTAGAAGGTATCGGATGAAGCTCAACACTGCTAAGTGCGCATTCGGAGTCACCTCAGGCAAATTCCTTGGCTTCGTAGTCACCCAGCGTGGAATCGAAGCAAATCCCGAAAAGATCCGAGCATTGCAAGAGATGGTGCCACCAAAGACGGTCAAGGAGGTACAGTGGCTCATAGGGCGGGTCGCGGCTTTGGAAAGATTTGTTTCCAGGTCGGCCGAGCGATGCCTTCCATTCTTCACAATCCTCAAGCGACCGAAGAACTTCTTGTGGTCGAAGGAGTGTCAGCAAGCTTTTGAAAAGCTTAGGCACCTCCTTGCTTCCCCTCCATTACTCACAAAACCCCAGAAGGGCGAGCTCCTCTATTTATACCTGGCTGTCTCCCTGGTTGCGGAAAGCTCGGTCCTGGTCTGAGAAGAGAAGAAAGCTTCAAAAGCCAGTGTATTATACCAGCCGGGTCCTGAAAGATGCCAAGACCCGATATTCCAAACTGAAGAAAGCAATCTTCGCCCTGGTCATCTCGGCTCGGAGGCTCCGGCCCTACTTCTAGGCCCACACTGTGGCCATACTGACCGACCTGCCTATGAAGCAGATTCTGCAACACTCGGATCGCGCTGGGAGGATACCCAAGTGGGCAGTCGAGCTCGGGGAGTTCGACCTTGAATACCGTCCGAGGCCGGCGATCAAAGCCCAAGCGCTCGTCGATTTCATCATGGAGTGCACTTTGCCGGACGATCCCGAGCTCCCACTCATGCCAATGGAGGAGACCCTGAGGCAGCCATGGGTCCTATATGTGGACGGCTCCTCGACCTCGGAAGGTAACGGAGCAGGTCTTATCCTTACAAGCCTAGATGGGGTAGTTGCGTAGCAGGCCCTACGCCTCGAGTTTCCAGCCTCGAACAATGAGGCAGAATACGAGGCGCTCATCGCCGAGCTCAAATTGGCAAAGGAGCTGAAAGCCGAGGATCTGAAGGTCTTCAGTGACTCCCAACTGATCGTGAGCTAGATCCTGGAGGACTTTGAAGCAAGAGAGCCATCGATGCAGAGATATCTCCAAAAGGTGCGAGACCTCACATCCACCCTGGGCCCCTTCAATATCCAGCACATCCCCAGAATAGAGAACCTAAGGGCAGACTGATGAGAGCACAAAAGTGCGACCCACATGTCACCTAAATTAGTATTATTGCTAACCGATAATGATAAATTCACTGGATTAATATTATATTTGGGTTTGGCACATATCTTCATAAATTAGAAATAAAATGCACATTGAGTTCAAATTTGACTAAAGAAGGATCCCTTCCCAGATCCGACCCGGTTGAAGATCGAGTCGGGTCCGAGTCAGGTTCAGGTCCGAATCAGGTCCATTTTATTTGTGCTTTTGGAAAAGAATTTTTGGGCAAATCTAATTTGGTCATATCATAACTATGAGGTCGGGTGACCCATGACTTGAAACTTGCAATTGACCTCCAGTCAAAATAGGTGACCCGTGATCCAAATCCCAGCAGTCCAAGAGTCCACTGGCGTCCATTTTCAGCATCCCATCTCCCATCCATATCCATCTTCCACGGCGCATCCAAGCCATGAATGCCTCTCCTGTGATCCAAGCCGCCCGCGTCCGCATCTTCAACGCCATCATCTCCGCGTTCCCACCGCATGCCAGCCACCGTGCCAGCAGCGCCCAAATCCCAGCTCGCTCGTCTCCCTCCTTCCGTGTCCAAGATCCCGCGATGCATCAAGACGTGCGCCCATTCCGGATTCCCAGCGAGCCCGTGATCCTTCCTTCTGCATCAGGCCGCCATCCTCAAGCATCCCACGGCACCCTCCAAAGATCCTGCGTCCGTGAAGGAAGATCCCAGCGCCTCCTTCCTTCCGCATCATCCTTCCTCTTCCGCGTGCAATCCCGGGCGATTCACCTCCCAGCAAGGAAGATCCCAGCATCAGCAGCACCCGAAGAAGGAAGCCAAGTCCCCACCTTCCGCTTCAGCTCCCAGCTCTTCCGTGATCCCGTCGATCCCGCTCCAATCCGGCACCCAAAGAAGGGAAGATCAGCGATCCAACGCGTCTCCTTCCTTCCGTTTTTTCTTCCTCTTCCGCGTGCAATCCCGTGATCGGCTCCTCCCAGCAGCCGCTCATGCCATTTCTTCCACCCGTCCGCGGCTATAAAAGGAGAAGGAGGAAGAGAAGGAGGGGAGTGCTCGGGTGGGGGTGGGAACCAAGAGAGGAGTGCTCGGGTGGGGGTGGGAACCAAGAGAGGAGAGCTCGGTTGGAGGTGGAGGCCAAGGAGAAATGGGAGACGAGAGAAGAGAGGTGTCGGCTGGGTGTTGAGAAGAAGAAACAGAGCAAGTGCTCTGCTCTTGGGAAGAAGAAGATCATAAAAAAATATTTTATGTTGGAAGTTCACCGTGGGAGTGGGAGAGGAAGAGAAGTGATTTTTTTTCTTTGTTTTCTTTTCTTTATTTTATTTGCAAAATAGGGGAGTATTAGGCCTCTAATCTCCACTTTTATTTGTAATCAGTTTTCTTTTTATGAAATCCATCAATTTTCTTTTATGCAATCTATGTTCTAAGTTTCAGTTTAATTCCTGTAATTTATTTTATTTGTACTGAAAATCTTATTTAAATATTTTTCTTTGCTGCTTGACCGCTACTCTGCATTACATTCTCAATTACAAAGTTTTCTTTCTTTCTTTTGTTTATTCTTCAAGTAGAAAACATTCTCTAGTAGACCAGAGAATCATTCAAACATCCCCAACGTAATGTTTTACTTTTGTTATTCAAAAATCGCTTTTGAATTCGAGTGAACGTTTTTATTTTTAAGCAACTGTGGATCGACCTCTTACAACCACTATTCTTCGAGTAAACCAGGTAAGAGTAAATTAAATTTAACTTTTATTCGTCGGTTCTAACAACGATCTGTCTAGCATATTTTTAGGTGGGCAGGAAAGGACGAACAAAATTTTGGCGCCGTTGCCGGGAGGCAAATTGAGAAGCAAGAACGATCACGAAGATCAAATCGAATTTTGGATGCCCGGAGTGAACGTACTCCGGTAGTAAGTTTTTATTTTTATTTTTATTAATTTTCCTTATTTTGATAATTTCTAGTTAATAATTTCGTAGTTATTAAATTCTGAAATTTGAAATTCGAAATTTAAAATTCAAAAAAAAATTCCAAAAAAAAATTCAAAAATTCAAAAAAAATTTTAAATTCAAAATTTGAATTCTGAGATTCAAAATTTGAAGTTTAAAAAGAAAAAAAATTAAATCAAAAAAAAATTAAAAAAAAATTATTATTTTTGCTAGTAATTGATAGGGTGCAATCCTCCGAGGTGATCATACCTCTATTGGGGCTCCTCACGGAGTAATCTCCAGAGCTTATTCAACGGGCATTCGGAGATTGACTGACGCATAAGGATTAGTTTTAGTTTACATTCAAGTTATTCCTATATAAAAATTAAAAAAAAACAACATAAAATTTTAAAAAAATAAGAAAAATAAAAAAAAATTGCTTGCTCATTTAATCAGTACAACCTAATGACATTGCATAAACTTTAAAAAATCATTGATTATTTGTTGCATTTAGTATTAAGCATTTACATAAAGTAATTAAGGGCAAAACCCATTAAAAAGATAAGGTCGGAAAGTCATTACCTGTCCTTAGCCCAAAAATCACCACCTTGCATACTTATCCTAAGCCAAATTAAATTAAAATCAAATTAGACGTTGGCCTTAGGGTTTTCGAGCTCAATTAGGCTCTTGGAAAGAAGCGGCTGAAAGCCACTCCAGTGAGAATTTAGTAATTGGTGATGTCTAGGAAAGTTTTACAACAGTAAGAACTGTTACGGGGTATTGTGGTATCGGTGTATCCCTTCTGGCACCACCACACACCCCGGGACTTTCCTGGTCACTGATTACTGGATTGCTTAACTGGTAAGCTCAAGCTTAATCTGAAAGGGAGATTAGGAGCTGTCTAATCTAGGAGAGAATTTCAGGAACTTTTTAACCTGATACATCTCTGTGCAACTAGATTTAAGAAGCTACTAAACCTCACTTAGTTCTAAGACTAATAGGGTCAAATTGTTGTGTGGTGTTGGTTGTGGTCATCTGTGTCTAGCCCTTCTCTTCTCTTAGGATTTCGTTCATTTTAGGAGTCAAATATAATGAAGTGTTGATAATGTATGCATGGTAGAAGGTCATTAAGGGATAAGTTAACCCCATTTGATCCTGAGATTGACAGAACTTTTCATCACAACTTGCGAACTGTAAACAAACCATCAATCTCTACAATGGGGGAACATATTAGAACTTTGAATGAGTTGTTTGCACCCGCATCTGCTAGTCCCCCTACTTGCATAGTATTACCAATCAATAATGCAGCCCAATTCGAGATTCGGGCTGCAACAATAAACATGTTACCCAAGTTTTATGGGTTCGAGAGTGAACAACCCTACATTCATCTAAACAAATTTTTGACAATCTGTCAAACATTTAGAAATCAAAACTTAGATGAAGAGGGTATTAAATTAAGGTTGTTTCCTATGACTTTAGAGGATCGTGCCACTGCATGGCTATATTTCCTTGCTTCAAATTCCATCACATCATGGGAACAACTATCTAGGAAGTTCATGGCTAAGTTCTATCCCATGGTAAAGACTGAAAAAATTAAGGATGCCATCAGAACTTTTAGAGGAAAACCTGAGGAGGAATTTTTCCAACTTTGGGAAAGGTTCCATGATCTTTTGGTCAAGTGCCCGCACCATGGGCTTGATAAGGCTGATCTGGTCCACTTCTTTTATAAAGGACTAACTCCGGCACATAGAAACATGATTGAGTCCATGCACAAGGGTAGGTTCATGAACCAAACCCCAGATCAAGCCTATGAATTTCTTGTTGACTTAGCCGAGAACGCCCAAAATTGGAGTAGCTATGGTGAGGAAGTAAATAGAGATGAGTTCGGGTCTAGAAAACCAGGTAATTATGAAATGAAAACAGACCCAGAACTCAAAAATGTTATGTCCAACCTAGTGAATGGGATGAACAATTTAAGTAAAAAGTTTGATGCTTTTACTGTTTTCACTAGTTCGAGTTCATACAAAGAGTCAAATCCCATCATGAAAGTGGAACACGAGTCATATAGTTTGTGTGTCTTGTGTAACAGTCCGGAGCATCTAGTGGAGTGCTGCCCTAATCTGCCCACCATAAAGGCCGAGCAAGCAAATGCTCTAAATTCATATAGTGCCTTTAAGAAGCCCACTCCCAACTCGTTCAGCCCAGTTTACCACCCTGATAATAGGTTCCACCCAAATTTCTCATACAAGCAGAATGAACCTATTCAGCATCAAAATGGTCCACCAGGTTTTCAGAACAACTTCCCCAGGATAGGTCCATCACAAATGAACCAACCATTGGTTCCATCTGTACCTCCTTATAATGCCCCTATCCCACAGCAACCTTCACAATTAGAAACCATGATGGCTAATATGATGAAACAACAACAAGATTTCATTAAGCAACAACAACCGACCAATACAGCCCAAGCCCAGACTAACCAATTCCATGCTCAAGCAATTGCAAAACTTGAGGTTAGTCTAAGCCAAATAGCAAACTCTCTAGGGGATAGGAAGAGAGGAGAACTACCTAGTCAACCAGTGCCTAACCCTAGTAAACAACAAAATCAAGGTCAGATAAGTCAGTATCAAATCAATTCTAATGGAAATCCGACCTATGAAGTCCAGGCAATTACCACTTTAAGGTCTGGCAAGCAAGTGGACAATAAAGTCCAACTTTCTGAACATGAAAAAGAAAATAAAACTGAATCCGATAAGAATCCTATTCAGAAGAAGGGTCAAGAACAGGATAAATCAGACAAAAAGGAAGAACCCATAGAAACATACAAACCTAAGGTTCCCTTTCCTAGTAGACTTCGGGACTCCAAGAAACAATCTAACTTTGATGAAATAATGGGTCTTTAAAACTGTTCAAATAAATATACCTTTCCTCGATGCCATACGACAAATTTCCTCCTATACAAAATTCTTGAAAAACCTCACCACGGTCAAAAGAAAAACAAGTATTCCTAAGCAAGCTGTTATGGCTACACAAGCCTCATCTCTCATTCAACAACAGATTGCCCCGAAATTCAAAGACCCTGGTTGCCCAACTATTGAAATAAAAATAGGAGAGACGATCATCCAGAGAGCTCTATTAGATTTAGGAGCCAGTGTAAACCTACTTTCCTACTATGTGTACCAAAAATTAGGTTTGGGAGAATTAAAACCTACAAATATTACCCTTTCCTTAGCAGATAGGACAGTGAAGTACCCCAAGGGGATTGTAGAGGATGTAATAGTGAAAGTAAATAAGTTTTACTATCCTGTGGACTTCGTTATCCTTGAGACTGAACCTGCAATACATCCAGATAGTCACACACCTATAATTTTAGGTAGACCTTTCTTAGCCACAGCAAATGCTGTGATCAACTGTCGAAATGGGATGCTGAAGTTATCTTTTGGCAACATGAAAGTCGAGCTTAATGTCTTCAACATAAGTAAACAACCACCAGACGACAAAGAAATCAATGAAGTTGACATGATTGAAAGTCTGGTTCAGGAGACTTTCTTACAAACTTATAATAAGGATCCTTTAGAAGCTTACCTTGCCCATTCCGAGGAAGGGGTCAAGCATGCACCTCTTAGTTCTGTTCCCCTTATGAGCATAGATCGTCATCAGCCGACTGTTCTTCATCGGACTTGTCCAAAACCATTCTTAGATAATGGTTGAAAAAAAAAAGGAGATTTACATTTTGTCTGGCTGAAGACATAAAACTTAGCGCTCTTTGGGAGGCAACCCAACATGTAAGTTTCTTTTATTAAAAAAAAAAATCATCAATAAATTACTAACATGCAGGTTTGGGGGATTTTGCCCCAACTTTCAATTAACCCACCCATATCAGGTACTTCTCCTCTGTCCTCTTACTGCTTTAAATTTTCTTTAACATTGAGGACAATGTTAGATTTAGGTTTGGGGGTATTTTTACGCATTTTATTAAAAAAAAGTTTTTAGTTAAAATTTTTGAAAAAAATATATATATATACAACACACAAGGTATATAAAATCTAAGAGCCCAATGACTAGTTGGAAGTAGTGCAAAGTGAGTTCTTTTTATTAAGTTCCTTTTAGTGAGTTGTAAGCTAATTAGTGCTTTGAATTTCACAACACATCTGGCCTGCATTTTCTAAGGTATAGGTTCGATATTGTGTTGAGAATATGGTAGCAACCTCGAATCCTGATGAACCATCTTTTTCTGATCCAAAAAAAAATAAAAAGATGGTGGATTTAGTCAGGTACATCGAAAAGGGCTACCTATTGTCAAAGGTCAACGGGCTTGTGATGAGGAACCCGAGCATAGGTCCGTAGGGGAGTCTTGATGCCCGACACCTCATGCCAACTGGTGTGAGAATTGTCGACTAATTGCTCGCTACATGGAGGAATCATCACAAGAGTAAAAGTGCACAATATATACATTATCATTTCTCTTTAATGCAAAAAAAAAATCAAAAAAAAAAACAAAAAAATTAGTGTAAAAATAAAAAAAAATGTATATTGACCTTAAGAAAGACAATAGTGTGAAAGCCGTCGTTGTAAAAATTTGAGTAAACTGGAATATTACAGATAAAGCCCATGAGGTATTAAAGTAAACATCCACAACTCTCGAAATCCTGCAGAAAAGATGATTTTGAATCAGCAAATAGGTCTTGTCCGACCAATTCTTGGAAACTACTAATATTTGCGATATTTTGGAGATCCAAAACCTTAGCTTGTGCATGGTCCAAACTTCACTGAGCACTCAAGTATAAATAAGTCTTACAACTTCCTAACTGAAAACTTAATAACTTCAACTTAAATTGCATACTAACCTAGAAATTGGGCTACTTAGTAATTAAAACCTTGTGTGCTTTTGAAATTCTTATCAGTTATGTACTTGAAATAAGAATTTCATTTCACAAACCAAATTTTTGGGATTGAAGTTTGTGGGTAACTTCACTGCAAACCCTCACGAGACAACACTCGTCCACTAGGGTAACCTAAGGGTTTAAAGGCTTGTTGCACGTGCTAAGTGCAATCGTAATGCTCTACGAAAGTGAGTATTTATCTTAGGATATTTATATAATAAATTACACTTTTGCACTCTTATTTTATCATTTTCGCACTAAATTGCTAGAGACTAGCAATAAGCTAGTTGGGGGGTGTGATGAGAGCACAAAAGTGCGACCCACATGTCACCTAAATTAGTATTATTGCTAACCGATAATGATAAATTCACTGGATTAATATTATATTTGGGTTTGGCACATATCTTCATAAATTAGAAATAAAATGTACATTGAGTTCAAATTTGACTAAAGAAGGATCCCTTTCCAGATCCGACTCGGTTGAAGATCGAGTCGGGTCCGAGTCAGGTTCAGGTCCGAATCGGGTCCATTTTATTTGTGCTTTTGGAAAAGAATTTTTGGGCAAATCTAATTTGGTCATATCATAACTATGAGGTCGGGTGACCCATGACTTGAAACTTGCAATTGACCTCCAGTCAGAACAGGTGACCTGTGATCCAAATCCCAGCAGCCCAAGAGTCCACTGGCGTCCATTTTCAGCATCCCATCTCCCATCCGTATCCATCTTCCACGGCGCATCCAAGCCATGAATGCCTCTCCCGTGATCCAAGCCGCCCGCGTCCGCATCTTCAACGCCATCATCTCCGCGTTCCCACCGCGTGCCAGCCACCGTGCCAGCAGCGCCCAAATCCCAGCTCGCTCGTCTCCCTCCTTCCGTGTCCAAGATCCCGCGATGCATCAAGACGTGCGCCCATTCCGGATTCCCAGCGAGCCTGTGATCCTTCCTTCCGCATCAGGCCGCCATCTTCAAGCATCCCACGGCACCCTCCAAAGATCCCGCGTCCGTGAAGGAAGATCCCGGCGCCTCCTTCCTTCCGCATCATCCTTCCTCTTCCGCGTGCAATCCCGGGCGATTCACCTCCCAGCAAGGAAGATCCCAGCATCAGCAGCACCCGAAGAAGGAAGCCAAGTCCCCACCTTCCGCTTCAGCTCCCAGCTCTTCCGTGATCCCGTCGATCCCGCTCCAATCCGGCACCCAAAGAAGGGAAGATCAGCGATCCACCTCGTCTCCTTCCTTCCGTTTTTTCTTCCTCTTCCGCGTGCAATCCCGTGATCGGCTCCTCCCAGCAGCCCCTCATGCCATTTCTTCCACCCGTCCGCGGCTATAAAAGGAGAAGGAGGAAGAGAAGGAGGGGAGTGCTCGGGTGGGGGTGGGAACCAAGAGAGGAGTGCTCGGGTGGGGGTGGGAACCAAGAGAGGAGTGCTCGGGTGGGGGTGGGAACCAAGAGAGGAGAGCTCGGTTGGAGGTGGAGGCCAAGGAGAAATGGGAGACGAGAGAAGAGAGGTGTCGGCTGGGTGTTGAGAAGAAGAAACAGAGCAAGTGCTCTGCTCTTGGGAAGAAGAAGATCATAAAAAAATATTTTATGTTGGAAGTTCACCGTGGGAGTGGGAGAGGAAGAGAAGTGATTTTTTTTCTTTGTTTTCTTTTCTTTATTTTATTTGCAAAATAGGGGAGTATTAGGCCTCTAATCTCCACTTTTATTTGTAATCAGTTTTCTTTTTATGAAATCCATCAATTTTCTTTTATGCAATCTATGTTCTAAGTTTCAGTTTAATTCCTGCAATTTATTTTATTTGTACTGAAAATCTTATTTAAATATTTTTCTTTGCTGCTTGACCGCTACTCTGCATTACATTCTCAATTACAAAGTTTTCTTTCTTTCTTTTGTTTATTCTTCAAGTAGAAAACATTCTCTAGTAGACCAGAGAATCATTCAAACATTCCCGACGTAATGTTTTACTTTTGTTATTCAAAAATCGCTTTTGAATTCGAGTGAACGTTTTTATTTTTAAGCAACTCCAATCGCCTCCCTGTGGATCGACCTCTTACAACCACTATTCCTCGAGTAAACCAGGTAAGAGTAAATTAAATTTAACTTTTGTTCGTCGGTTCTAACAACGATCTGTCTAGCATATTTTTACGTGGGTAGGAAAGGACGAACACAGACCAACTGTCGAAGCTGGCGACCTTCCGCATGAGCGAGCTTCCTAAGGCAACAATGCTCGAATATCTCCAAACGTCCAGCACGGAGGAGCCTGAGCCGACCCTCTGCATTGAAACCGAGCCGAACTGGATGAACGAGCTCATCAGTTATCTACAAAACGAAGCCCTACCCAATGATGAGCTCGAGGCTCGCCGAATCAGGCATTTAGCCTCCCGATACATATTATATGAAGGCAAGCTCTACCGAAAATCCTTCACCTCTCCTCTCCTCAGATGCCTCCGCCCGTCAGAGGCGGACTATGCCATGCGAGAGGTCCATGAAGGGATATGCGGGAACCATTTGGGAGGTCGGGCACTGGCCCATAAAATTTTGCGCCAAGGATACTATTGGCCCACACTTTAAAAGGACGCAACAGACTTCATCCGAAAGTGCAATCGATGCCAGCGGAACGCCAACATCTAGCGCCGACCCTCGGCCCCACTGACCTCGATCAGTGCTCCCTGGCCATTCGCCCAATGGAGAATCGACATTCTGAGGCCATTCCTTCTGGCAACTGGGCAAAGAAAATTTCTGGTCGTCTCCATCGACTACTTCACCAAATGGATCGAAGCCGAACCAGTGGCCCGGATCACCGAGCAGAAGATACGGGACTTTGTTTGGAAGTCAATAATCTGCAGATTTGGACTCCTCCGCATCCTTATATCTGACAACAACAGTCAGTTTGACAACATCCGTTTCAGAGAATTCTGCTCCGAACTCGGCATCGATCACCGCTTCACCTCTGTCGCCCATCCATAGATAAATGAAGAAATCGAGATGACGAATCGTACCATCCTCAAGGGGCTCAAGGCTAGACTCGACCAATCTAAGGGCAATGGGTCAAAGACCTCTACAATGTCCTCTGAGCCTACAGAACCACATTCCAACTTCCTACCAGCGAGACCCCCTTCAACCTGGCATACGGAACGGAAGCTGTCATCCCTCTAGAAGTTGGACTCCCCTCACCAAGAGTGGAACATCACGACGTAGCCTCCAACTCCTCCCAACTCAGGGGCAACCTGGACCTCATCGAGGAGACAAGGGAGGCAGCCTGAGTTCGCATGGTGAGATATCAACGAAAAATGGCACAGTACTACAACCCAGAGTAAAAGCCTAGCTCTTTAAGGTAGGAGATCTCGTCCTTAGGAGAGCAGAAGCTTCTCAGCCCACCGAGTAGGAAAAACTTGCCCCAAACTGGGAAGGACCCTACCGGATCACGCGAGTCCATCGGCCCGGAGCGTACAAATTGGAGTCTCTCGAGGGGACCCTCATTCCACGAAGTTGGAATTCCAAAAATTTTCGGATGTACTACCAGTAAAGCCCCCAGGGATCTTCAACGATTGGGAATACAACTCTCGCCCCCTACTTGTGATAATTCATTTACAACTCTTCTTTAATTATTCCATGCTCTTCCTGATATTGGGACACTCATGAATCTCAGGAAACCCGACCAAGCTCGGATGCCCGACTAAGCTCGGATGCCCGACCAAGTTAGGATGCCCGACCAAGCTCGGATGCCCCAGCCAAGTCTGGAACGCCTCGCCACATCGATGTCGAGCTCGGTCTCGATCTCCCTCAAAGACCTCGACCAAGATCGGGATGCCCCGTTGTTCGATAGTGAGCCCAAGCTCCCTCGACCTCGGAAAGCGTCACCAGGTCGACAGCGAGCCCAATCTTTCTCGACCTCGTGCTCGATTCCTCGACTAAGGTTGGGATGCCCCGCTGAGTCGACAGTGAGCCCAAGCTCCCTCAGCCTCGGGAAGTGTCACCAGGTCAACAGCGAGCTTAAGCTCTCTCGATCTCGTGCTCGATTCCTCGACTAAGGTCGGAATGCCCCGCTGAGTTGACAGTGAGCCCAAGCTTCGTCGGCCTCGGAAAGCATCACCAGGTCAACAGCGAGCCCAAGCTCCCTCGACTTTGTGCTCGATCCACCAACTAAGGTCGGGATGCCCCGTTGAGCCGACAGTGAGCCCAAGCTCCCTCGGCCTCGGGAAGACAACAACGAGGTAGTACCTTCGCGGACCCCCGAGGCCTTCAACAACAGGATAGTACCTTCACGGACCTCTGAGGCCTTCAACAACGGGGTAGTACCTTCGCAGACCCCCGAGGCCTTCAACAACGGGGTAGTACCTTCGCGGACCCCCGGGCGCGCAGGCGTAAAGCAGACAATACCTTGCAAGGAACGCAGCATTCTCCCCTACTCGGTCAGTGCGAGCTATGCTGTTGAGCGAGACTCCGACCAAAACGCCATCCCTACAACAGATAACACCACCTGTGGAAGCGGATTACAGGCCGAGGAACGCCCCTAAAAGCCGACCACAGGGCGGAGTCGTTTACCTTAACCCAAGATGACCAACTCTGATGGTGCAAGAGGTATAACTCTACCCAACACCTATGTCATTTCATCTACTTATTTATATTACAAGACGATCGACAAAACTCCGACCAAGCTCGGGACCCTCTCCGACCAAGGTCGGGATGCTCTCCCGAATCAACCATGAGCCGGGGTTCCCTCGGCCCTATGCGTACTCTCCTCACCACCAATCTTCGGTTCAATCTTCACTTGTTCCGGACCCCTCTGAATGGGGTCCCGGCCGAGTCTAAACGTCGATTCAAGCCGAGATGGCCTATAACGACAACTTCGAGCTCCGCCTGATGATACTCTAGCTGAGCCCGAAAGTGCTAAGGCCCTGTTTGGGGGAGCTGTTGGCAGTAGAGCTGTTGGAAGTAGAGCTGTTGGAAGTAGAGCTGTCGGAAGTAGAGCTGTTATAAAAAGCTGTTTGCTGTTTGGTAACTAAATTCGTAAAGTGCTGTAGTACTTTGTTTTGTGTTTGGTAAACAAACTGAGAAAGTACTTTTATATGACAAAATTACCATAAAGGACATTGCATAGTATTATACAACACAACATAATAAAACATAACATAAATTAATACATAAATATACGATATAGTATAATATTATTGTAATATAAAATAATATTATGTTAATATAGCATAATAGTAATATAATTATTAGAGTAAATTAATATTTGGTAATATAACATAATATTAAATTATTTAACATAACATATTAATGTATTATGATATAATGTAATATATATTATATTTATAATATAATACAATAATAAAAGTATAAAATATTATAATTATTAGTATAAATTAATTTTTCATAATATAACATAATATTAAATTATTTAAAATAACATATTAATGTATTATAATGTAATGTAATATAATACAATATTTATAGTATAATACAATAATAAAGGTATAAAATATTATAATTAATATTATAAATTAATTTTCCATAATATAACATAATATTAAATTATTTAAAATAACATATTAATGTATTATAATGTAATGTAATATAATACAATATTTATAGTATAATACAATAATAAAGGTATAAAATATTATAATTATTAGTATAAATTAATTTTCCATAATATAACATAATATTAAATTATTTAATATAACATATTAATGTATTATGATATAATATAATATGATATTATATTTATAGTTTAATACAAAAATAAAGGTATAAAATATTATAATTAATATTATAAATTAATTTTCCATAATATACCATAATATTAAATTATTTAAAATAACATATTAATGTATTATAATGTAATGTAATATAATACAATATTTATAGTATAATATAATAATAAAGGTATAAAATATTATAATTATTAGTATAAATTAATTTTTCATAATATAACATAATATTAAATTATTTAACATAACATATTAATGTATTATGATATAATATAATATGATATTATATTTATAGTATAATACAAAAATAAAGGTATAAAATATTATAATTATTAGTATAAATTAATTTTCCATAATATAACATAATATTAAATTATTTAACATAACATATTAATGTATTATGATATAATATAATATGATATTATATTTATAGTATAATACAAAAATAAAGATATAAAATATTATAATTATTAGTATAAAATAATTTTTCATAATAATTTTTTATAATTTTTCATAAAATAATTTTCCGCGGTCCAGGGGCTCTTCTTCATGGTCCACGCTCGAGGAGGACCTCAGCGTGGGCCGCGAGGTTGATGATAAAAAAAAAACAATAGATTGATTTTGGAAGGTATGGAAAAGGATTAAATTTTTTTTCTTCTAAAATGTGGTTCAAGAGATGCATACAAAAATTGAAAAAAAAAATACCTTTTCTTACGGAAGGGAGTCTGACGGCTTGGGTTCTTGGCTCTAGCAGATTTTTAGGTTTATACAGGGATAAACTATGTAATTATGTTATTTTAATATGGGCATTTTTGTCAAAAATATAGCTTTCCGAAAAAGCTGAAACAGCTTCCTCCCAAAAGCTCCAAATTGGAGCTTCCTCCCAAAAGCTGTTTTCAGCTTTCCGCAAAAGCTGAAACAGCTTTTTAAAAAATTTACCAAACACAGTTTTTCATTTAAAAGTACTTTTGGAGGGCCAGAAAGTGCTTTCTGGCCCTCCAAAAGCTCCCCCAAACAGGGCCTAAGTCACTCACCGTAAGTTCTGATTCTACTTCCTGATACTCCGACCAAGTTCGAGACCAAAAAGCGCAAACGATAGCCCGACCTCGGTCTGCGATCTCTTTGGAGCTCGACCGTGAAACTTTGACAAGCTTATTCCAGAAGCCGAGCCCAAGGACTTGGCAAAATTTTCCAGAAGATAAACCTAAAGGTCTAGCGGGATCTCTTCGAAGTCCAACCTTAAAGCTTTGGCAAGCTTGTTCTAGGAGCCGAGCCCAAAGACTTGGCAAAATTTTCCCGAAGATAAACCTAAAGGTCTAGCGGGATCTCTTCGGAATCCGACCTTAAAGCTTTGGCAAGCTTGTTCTAGGAGCCGAGCTCAAGGACTTGACCAAATTTTTGGAAGCTAAGCCTAAGAGATTAGCGAGACTTCTTTGGAGCCCGAGCTCAAGGACATAGCGAGTTTTCCTAAAGTCTAAGCCCGAAGCCTTAATGCGATCCCTATCAGAGTTAAGCATGACGATCTAGCGAAGGCTACCGGAATCTAAGTCTATGGATTTAGCCGAGATAAAAGATTTAGGGAAATTCATGGAAAGGGAATCCAACTTAAAGGTAAAAGTTTACCTACTATGCAAAAAAGAGACAAGCACAAAGTTAGGAAGAAGTTCTTCATTGATGAAAGCCCGAAGGCTAAAGTACAAAATTAAGGTTCGGCTGTACTATAACTTCAATGGCCGACCTCATTTACAAAAGAGAAAACAAAACAAAGAAAAAGAAGAGATCAAGTCCTAAGAGGCTGCGGCTTCATCGGTGTCGGGGTCGTCCATGATGATCACCTGGGGGTCCTCGGCAGGATTTAGCTCGGGACCTTCCACGGCAGCCTCAGACGGAGCTTCGCCAGCGGCCTCGGAAACGCCCCCGACAACCTCCCCAGCGGGAGTCTCTTGAGCCATTCGCTCGGCCGCGCCAGTCTCGGCCTTGGCGACCTCTTCCTCGGCCTCAAGGGTTGCGGGGAGATCGAACTCGCTTTCTTCGCTGATCCCAGACCTAGGCCGAATCCCCCCGAGGTCAAGCTGGGGGCAGAACCTGTGCATCTACCTCCGAAAATTTTCGAAGCCGTGGAGAAACCCGTCCACGGCCTCCTCCTCCAACATATCACGGAACTCTTCTGACTCCTTGAAGAGTTCCACGGCATTCTGGGCCTGCTCCAGCGCCCTCTTCTCTCGAGCCTCGAGCTGCTCGACTTTTAGGCGGAGGACCCCGCCCTCGTATCTGTGGCCGGTAGCCTCCGAACGGGCCTCGGCCAGACGTGCCTCGGAGGCGCACAACTTTGACCGCGCCAAAGTATGCGCGGCCTTCTCCTCCTCGAGCTGGTCGACTGCCGATCGCCACTCGGCCTCGGCAGCCTCCATCCATGCGACAGCATCCGCCCGCGCGGCCTCAGACTCGGCGAGCCTCTTCTCGGCCATCTCCAACTGCCGTTGGAATCGCCGAGCCTCATTCTGGCATCCCGAGGCTATGAATACCAGAGTGTCGATCTCGTGAATATGCTGCAAGGAAAGTAACGATAAGCTAAAGGGGAGGAAATGTCAATAACCAAAGCAAAAATGAGAAAGCGATTTACCCAGGCAGCATGACAGTACGTCTGATCGACGATGTCCCCGAGCTCGATGGCCTCGAGCTCGGCCCGGTCAGCCGGGAGCATTGCGCGATGAAATACCTTGCGCGCGACATTGCTGTCATGAAGGGCCGAACTGCCCTCATGAATGGAAGACTCCGGATCGCTAGACCCCCTCCCGGAGCGATCTCCGGCCCCAGACGAACTCGGCCCGCCCGAGTTCACGACGGCGGGGCGGGACGTGCTCGGGACCCCAGGGCCTCTGCTCGGCTCGGGGCCCGAGCGTCACAGACGGACGATTGGTCGACCTACCCGTTGAGAAATAAGGGTGGGGCAGGCAGGGGGCGCCGAGCCCCCTGGGAACCCGAGCTCGCCTGCTTGGTAACCGGGGCCTCAACCCGGATGGACCCGGAAGGCCCGGCCCCAGAGCCCCTAGCCTCGGCAGGGGCGGAAGTGGAGGCCGACCTGGCTTTCCTTCTAGGCTCAGGAAGAGCCCCGCCAGCCTCGGTTGCCCTCTTTTTCAGTCGGGCGAAAAGAGATGTGTTGCTCATCACCATGTTGGAAATGTCTGAAAAGAAGAAAAATTCAAAGTGTTAAATCAACGCTAAGAAAAGAAGGAAAGAAGCAAATGAGGTAAAGGACAACAAAATGAAGAAGGAGCAGTGCGACTGCTCTTACCCTCGGGGCGCGCCGAGCTCAAGCCGACGTTCACTAAGGCCTCCTCGCTCAGGAGGTCGGTCAGAATGATGTCCCTCCCGAGACTACGCAGAGCGTCCAAAACCCTCTGCTCATCCGCCGAATGCTGGGTGAGCCTGTTGAGGGCCTTCAGCCGGGGATGCCCCCACCTCGGGTCAAATCCCTACGAGACCTCGGACGAAAGGAAGAAAAACCTCCCCTTCCACTCATGAATAGAGGAAGGGGCACCTCAGAAGAGTGACATACCGCCCCAAAAGGCGAAGTAAAGCCACTCTGTTGCCCAAGGTGACAACCCAAGAGGGGGGGGTGAATTGGGTCTTTTAAAACCTTTTAAACTACTTCTAATCTTTTAGATTAATTATGCTAAGTTGTATGGATGCTTAGTGAAGCTTAACCTTAGCAAGAGTATGATTCTAATCTAATCAACTATTAAGCAGTGGGTTCAATAAAAGATTAGTCTAATTTTGCCCTAGTATGCTATTCAATTTAATGATTGAGTAAATTGATTATGCTTGCAACTAAAGGATGCACGAAGAAGAGTTAAGCAAGCTTAATATCTAAGTAAGTGAGTGAGGAGGTCAGTCAACAAAGAGCATCACAAACACAACAAAAATATAGTGGTTCGGTGCACCCCAGCACCTACATCCACTCCCCAAGACCTCTTGGGAATTTCACTATAATCCTAGCGATTACAGCCGGTTGTTTTACAAGCTCACAACCCAACTTGTTGTTTTACGAGCGCACAACGAACTCGGTCGGTTTTCCCAGGCTCACCGACTAGAACCACTCCGATTGTTTTCCCGGGCTCACAATCAAACCCTTACACGTTGGTTTTACCCTCGGCTCACCAACAAACCTAAACCCCGTTGGTTTTCCCTTTGGCTCACCAACAAACCTTACACCGTTGGTTTTCCCTTTGGCTCACCAACAAACCTTTACCCCTTGATTCAATCCCGTGATTGAATCAAGTTACAAGATATTATAACAAAGTTTAAGATAAATCAAAGCTTCTTAAACAAGCAAATATAACACTATAAGCAAATAGAGTAAAGTGAAGTCCTCAAACGAGTTTGGAAGATGAAGGAGCTCGACTTCTTCTTTACTTGACCCTCTTCTGATTTGGCACGAAGTGGAGGATCACTGAGGCAGCACACGGATGGAGAGGAAGCTTTGGGATTCACTTGGATGCTCTTCTTCTCTCTATTTCACTTTGAATGGCCCTTTTTGTGCTTTTGGGAGATTTCCCTTGTAATCTGTTTGGAATCTCTTCCCTAAAAGTTCTCTCCCACTTCCATGAGTTCTCCCCTAGCTCTCTTCTTGTTTTTATAGCTTTAGATGGAGTGGAAACAAGAATATAGCCGTTAGAGACAAAAATATAGCCGTTGGAACCAGTCTGCACCTCCTGACAATATTACCGTTGGGATCGGAGTCGACTCGCGCGATCAGGAGTCGACTCGGCTGTAGCGGGAGTCGACTCAAGCTTTTCCGGAGTCGACTCGGCAACTGTTCCAAATTTGAATTTTGTCCACTCGAGTCGACTCGACTATCCTGGGAGTCGACTCGAATCCCAGAGTCCGAACTCCCGATCCTCTGTCTTTTGGCTCGTCCAGTCTTGGAGTCGACTCGAACTTCCTTGGAGTCGACTCGGCTCTCAGTTTTCGAAAGTTGGTCTTCTGCCATCTTAGTGTAGCGCTGCCTTGGAGTCGACTCGAGCTGTCTGGGAGTCGACTCGAATCTCAGAGTCGGAAAACTGATCCTCTGTATTTTGGAGCCGCGCTGCCTTGGAGTCGACTCGACTTGTCTTGGAGTCGACTCGCCTCTCAGAGACGAAAATACCGTCTTCTGTCTTGGGGTTGCGCTGTCTTTGGAGTCGACTCGGACTTTGTGGGAGTCGACTCGAATCTCAGTGTCCAAAAACTGCTTCTCTGAGTTTTCCCTTGTGTACCACTGAGAGTCGACTCTCGCTTTCTTTGGAGTCGACCCGACAACCATTGGAGTCGACTCGCATTCCTCAGGAGTCGACTCGAATCTCAGGGTCGAAAATCCCTCTCTGACTTTTCTGCCTTTTACACCCTGGAGTCGACTCGTTCTACTCTCGAGTTGACTCGCCAAGCATTGGAGTCGACTCGAATTCCTCAGGAGTCGACTCGAAGACTATTCTTTTAAATTTTCCTTGAATTTGCTCCTCCAATTTGAATCTTTTGAACTTGAGACTTGGGCCAATAACTTGTAGCTTTCTTCCAACTTTTCTTGAGTGCTTTTAGAGGCCTTCTTGTGTTCTTCCAACTTGCTATGTTCCTTGCAACATAAATATCTTTCTCCTTGCAACATAAACATTAGTATCTATACTTCAAGGTTTTGTGATCATCAAAATCAATCTATGAATCAATCTTTGGGTCATCACACTCTCCATCCGTCGGGTTCGACTTCAACAAGAAGCACCAGCGGAAGACACTCACCAAGGTCGGAATTCCGTGCGCAAGGCAAAGGGATAGGAACCCGACGATAGTCCTCCATGAGTTCGGAGCGAGTTGTGCTGGGATGAACCGGTAGTCCACCAGCAAATCATTCACGAACTCATGAAGAGGGAACCGCAGGCCGGCCCAAAGTGTCTCAACATACACCCCGATCCACCCTGGAAGAGATCTCGTCACTCGGTCCCCTGGCCCCGCAGGCTCAAGATGAAACCCGGGCCGAAAAAAGAACCGGGAACGGACCAGCTCTAGCTCCTCCTTCATCAGGTTAGACCCGACCTCATTCGGACCAAGACCCATTTCAAAAAGAAGTACGGAGAAGAAAACAAAGAACGAAGAAAGAAAAGAAGAAGAAGAAGGGGAATCCCCGAGCCAACGTGGGAAAATGACCTACGGAGGGGTCGCCGGAAATCGCCTCAGGGCATCGCCGGGAAGGCTCGGTCACAGCTGGGAAAGGAGAAAAGAAACAGAGGAAAAAGGGGGGAGCAGCAACAACAAGCGGCCAAGCAAGACCTTTCTAGGGCTAAGCTAAGGGGTTTATATAGATCCCCCGACGGCCCAAATCCGCAGGATTGGATACCACCTTCTGTCCAGATCGTGCCACGTGTCGACCCCGAAAACCGAAGCGACATATTTAATCTGGATCGACACTTCCAATACAGAATCAAGGCAGCGTCCCATCGAATCTCGGAGCCCCATCATGAGCCCACCGCACGAGGTGGCCTCGAAGGGCGAAAAGGTGTCACCCCATCTCCTCTCATTAAAATTGCCCCGAAGCACGCGGAACGCCGGAATAATTTAAGGTCCCCTGGCCCCCACCAATGCAATAAAGGCAACTACTTCCCACACCCGAGCTCGCAAACGGCTCGAACTCGGAAGTTGGGGGTAGTGTTGGGGAATGTAAATTGCCCCAAAGCACGTGAGCACATTGCCAGCACGTGATCAGAAGCGCCCGACCTCGGACGCCCGGTCAGGTGCTCGATCTTAGAACGCCCGACCTCGGACGCCCGACCAGGCGCTCGACCTCAGAGCTCTTGAACTGGCGCCTGACCAGGCGCCCGACCTCAGAGCTTTCGACCTGGCGCCCGACCTCAACACTCTCGACCTCGGAAGCCCGGCCTCGCCATCCACCCGCCGCGGTCACATCCTTCTGCAACCCGACCGGAGACCATGCCCTGCTTCCGCTACCAACAATCAATGCGCATGGCCTCTACTTATCTCCGGCTCACTCAACAATCAATGCGCATGGCCTCTGCTGATCTCCAGCTCACTCAACAATTAATGTGCATGCCATTTACGGATCTCAAGCTCTCCATGGCAAACAGCTGACCCGCTCGGCTACGTCCGATCAGTCACGATGACTTGTCAGCTCCAGCCTGATCTCCTACGGCAATACATTAATTCACATGATCGTGCATTAATTCATACGACATGCTCAATCATGACGGTAACCCGTTCGCCCCGTCACATCACAGGTAAACCTGTACCCCTCTATAAAAGGGAAACCCCTCCATCTTGGAGGGGGTTGGACTCTGAAATTCCTAAAATATTTTTTACTCTCCTCTCATACACTTGCCCCCTCTGACTTAAGCATCGGAGGGCCGACGCCGGAAATCCCAGCCACCGGCTTTTTTGCAGGCCCCCCCGGAGGACGCCACCCGCCAACGGACCGCCGCCCGCCATCTGACACCGGAGCTCCTCCTTACCCGACGGCCGCCCCCGGGTCCAATTTCCAGCAACAATATATATATATATATGAGAGAGAGAGGGAGAGAGTATTAATTGGGGGGGTTGTGAGGGTGAGTTAATATAGGATTGTAAAAAGACAAAATTCTCTTAAGAGTTATAAAATGTAAAGATATTTTTTGTTCAATAAAAAATAGGTAGATTGATAACCTACCATAACGGATGGAGAGTAGGTTATCAATCCCCATATATATATATATATATATATATATATATATATATATATATATATATATATATATTGGCTATAGATTCAAAATCAGATCCATTGATCATATCCAAGGCTCTCTCAATCAAGTTAAGCAAAGTAATAGGCCAGTTGATCTAATTCCCAGATGGGACCAACTCCGTAGGCCTAAGAAGATAGGAGGCTTGGGCATTACAGACCTCAAAGTTCTGAACCAAAGTTTGCTAGTGAAATGGTGGTCGAAATTCTTTACTGACTTGCGCAGACCATGGCAAAACCTGATTCAGAAATTATACTACCACAGCAGAGAGCTCCTCTACAGCCTCAAACTCTCATAAGGATCGCCTCCCCGTTTTGGAGAAGTCTTCAAATCCACTGGATGCTGGAGCTTACGTCAATGGAAGGATATTCAGGTTTGAAGCATACTCACACCAAGAAGTTGTTAAGAGGGTGATCATCCTATTCAAGAACCGAACTTCTTCTATATGGAACTCCTCTTTCTTCCTTTATAACTGTTTCCAAAAGTGTAACAGACATTGTATACCTATATGGCGGACCATACAAGTATATAAGGCAACAGATCATGTCAAAGCAATAATAATTCTTAAAAATTTATTTAATCAACAACTTATTTGAATAATTCTTACTATAATTCCAACATGACATAAATTAACATATGCTAACTATTTACTTAAATCAAATAAAATATTCTAACTAGTCTAAATAGTCTGACCAGAACTCCAATGACTGAAAGTATTTTCAGAAGATCTAGCGCATTCTTCCAATTAAGTTCTGAGCAATCATGCATTTAGATCTGAAAAAAAAATTAATAATGAGATACACTAACCCAGTAAGCAACATAACACTCCAAAGTGGGATCTAAGTATACCAAATAAATAAGTAATTTTGAAGCATACTCATGCTAAGAAGTTGTTAAAGAAGGTGATCATCCTATTCAAGGACTGGGCTTCTTGTATATGAACTCCTCTTTCTTCCTCCATAACAACTGCCCGTATCTAGTTTAAAAGATCTTAGACGAGACTACGAGTGATCGGTTCTAAGAAGGAAGCAGGGAGACGCGGTAGAAGAGCTCCCGAAAGAAGCGGCGGCCATAAGGAAAGGAAGAATCAAAAGAGAATGGGACACTACGACTTTGAATTTTGCATGGCACAGTAACCTCCCATGTTAATAGGTGGAGCACGTAAAATTACCAGAAAAGACTTCGTTTGGAAGTTAGCCAGATGGCATCATTGCATTCCATCTCACCCATTGTAAACACCCTTCTCTCTGCACAATTTATATTTTTTTTAAAAAAAATACAACGGCGGCTGCATAAGTGTAGCCAGCAAAATCAAAAGTAAGAAAATAACAAAGTAATGGAGGAGCGGCCCCCCGATATATCCAGAGGACCTCTCTAGAGTATTGGGCAGCATAGGCGACGGCCATGTTTGCTTTCCAGTACACATGCACAGTTTGGAAGGTGCTACAGTTTCCCACCATCCAACAGATATCGCAAAGCAGAGGGTTCCCATCTCCCTCCACCCCTCCTTTCGAATCCAATCGATCACCATCGCTGAGTCCCTCTCAAGAAAGATACGCTCCATCCTCAGTACCCGTCTCGCACAGGTGATACCCTCCTATGCTGCCCTAAGCTCCGCCCCTACAGCTGTCAAACCAGTGGTGCTTCGCCTTCCGACAGTGATCAATCTAAAATCATGGCTCCTAATTATAAAACCGACACATGCTCCGTCTCCATCATTGGATGCTCTACACACTTCACGTAAATAAATATAATAGAAGAAGCAGATCCATTGAATATTATGTCTAGGTTAAGATATACCTAACCCTTATATTCACTACAACAAAAATGATTAATAGCGATATTTTTAAATGTCATGGTAAGCGAGAAAAAATGCCACAAATATCTTTACCGGTATTTTTATGTAAAAAATTATCTCTCTTGTTTGAATAGCAAACTTTTAACCACCGAGATACAACTTGTATATTATTAGATAACAGCTATTTACTTACCTTATTAATTTAGCATCAAAATACCCAGTTAGATTTATTGAAGATTGTTTAGAATACCATAAACTATGTTCTGTATTCCATTTAAATATCTAAGAATTCTTTTAACTGCAATTAAGTATAATTTTTTAGAATTAGACTAATATCTAGTATATATGCAAACACTATACATGATATCAAATCTATTTATAGTTAAATATAATAGAGATTCTATCATGCCTCCATAAAGTTTTAAATTAATACTTTTACCATGCTCATCTTTATCTAATTTATAAGAGGGGCTCATAGAGGTACCAATATGCTTTGCATTCTCCATGCCAACTTTTTTTAAAACTTTTCTTATATACTTGCTTTGGCTAATAAAGATCCTATCTCTTGTTTGCTTGATTTAGAGACCAAGAAAAAATATAAGTTCATCCATCATGCTCATCTCGAATTTTTTCTGCATGAGCTTAGCAAAATCTTAACATAAAAATTCATTAGTTGTACGAAATATAATATCATCAACATAAATTTGTACAATTAATATATCATTATCCTTCTTTTTATAAACAAAATTTTATCTATATCCTCTCTTGAATAATTATTGTCTAATAAGAATTTGCTTAATCTTTCATACCAAGCTCCTTACGCTTGCTTTAAACCATACAAAGCCTGATTTAATTTAACTATGTGATTTGAAAATTTACTATTATCAAAATCGGGTGGTTACTCCACATAAACTTTCTCAAAAATAAAACTATTCAGAAAGATACTTTTAACATCCATTTGAAATAACTTAAAATTCATGTAGCAAGTGAATGCAAGTAATAATCTGATACTTCTAGTCTTGCAACAAGTGCAAAAGTTTCATCAAAATTAATACCTTCTTCTTGGTTATATCCTTTATCAATTAATCTAGCTTTGTGTCTTATGACAATTCCATCTTCATTTGGTTTGATTCTATAAACCCATTTTGTTCCAATTACAGAATACTCCTTGAGTCTACTTACAAGTTCCCAAACATTATTTCTTTCAAATTGGTTTAGTTCTTCTTTCATAGCATTTAACCAATTATGATCTTGTTCAGCTTCTTCTATTAATTTAGGTTCTATTTGAAAAATAAAAACTAAATAATTACAGATATCTTTCATAAATTATCTTGTTCTTGTCCGACACGATGGAACATCAATAATAAGTTATTTGGGATGGTTATTAACATACCTTCATTCCCTAGGTAAGTCATTTCTATATTGAGATTGTTGTTGTGGCTAATTCTCTTCTTCTTGATCATCACCACCATTTTTTTTTCTCGGTCCATTGCATCTTGTGCAGATAAGTCCTTCAAGATAAGGTCTTTTATCTCTTTGCCTAATGGATCGGTATCATCATCAAAATCTTTTTTCTTTCTTTAAAAAAGGTCATTAGTCTCATCAAATACAATATGAATGGACTCTTCAACTACTAAGGTTCTTCTATTGAATACTCTATATGCTTTGCTGGATGAAGACTATCCAAGAAAGATGGCTTCATCTGATTTGGCATCATATTTTTTTAGATTATCTTTTTCATTATTAATCACAAAACATTTACACCCAAAAATATAAAAGTATCTAATTTTGAGTTTTTTTTATGTTTTCAAAGTTCATAAGGTATTTTCTTTAACAAAGATTTTATAGAAACTCTATTTAAAATGTGGCATGTTGTATTTATTGCCTCAGCCCAAAAGTATTTTGGTAGATGGCTTTCATACATCATAGTCCTAGGCATTTTTTCAAGGGTTCTATTTTTTTTAACCATCCCATTTTGTTGAGGTGCCCTAGTGCAGAAAAATTATGTTCAATTCCATTTTCATTACAAAAATTTTCAAACTCATGATCTTCAAATTCGGTACCATGATCGTTTCATATTTTAAGAGTTTGTAAATCATTTTCATTTGAAATTCTTTTATATAGTTTTAAGAATGTAGAAAATGCTTCATTTTTGTGTGCAAGAAATAATACCCATATAAATTTTAAAAAATCGTCAATTGTGACAAAACCAAAATGTTTGCCACCAAGACTTGAAGTTCTTGTTTGCCCAAATAAATCCATATGCAGGAGTTCTAGTGGCCTAAAAGTTGAAATCATATTTTTAGATTTAAATGACACTTTAGTCTATTTTCCTAGTTGGCATGCATCACAAATTTTATTTTTTACAAAACTTAATTTTGGTAGACCTAAAACTAGATCTTTTGTAGCTAGTTTAGACCAAAACCAGCCCAATTTGTTTGGGGGCCTACGGCCGTTTTGTCTTTGAGGCCTTCCTTGCAGTGGGCCAGCTTAAGGTGAACTCATAGGGGGCCTCTTTCTTTTTCATTTTGTCTTTCAAGCCTTTCCTGCGGTGGGCCTTCTTTGGGCTAGGACCTTAGGCGACCGCCTAAGTTGCCTAAGGGTTGGGTCGGCCTTGGTTTAGAAATAAGGTCTATGTTTGCATATGCTAATCTATAATGCTATAACCAACTAGTCTCACTAATCTCGATATTCATGGCAACCAAGCATTGCATGTTTTTCATTGATAAATGGTCTAAATTGACCAAGTATACATTACCATACCTATACCCTATAAACATTAAGCCATCATCATTGGGATTAGACACAAAGCATATAGAAGATTCAAAAGTAACTTTAAACTTTTATCACATAATTGACTTATACTTAAAAGATTATGTTTTAGACCATCAACTAACAAAATATTTTCAATAAATAAAGAGGGAGTGATACAAATTTTACCAACTCTAATAATCTTTCTTTTGTCATTGTCACCAAAGGTGACCACCCTTTCTTTTCTTTCAAGAGAAATGAATTGAGATTCATCCCCTGACATGTATCTAAAGTACCCACTATCTAAGTACCATTTTCTGTTTGTTCCATGGGCTGCTAAACACATCTGCATCACATAAATCAAGTTTTTATTTCGGTACCCAAGCACTCTTGGGTCCTTGTAAGTTAGTGTTAAAATAGCTAAACCTCTTTCTCTCTCTGGGATCGAGCCATATTCTATGCGCACTGTCAATGTAAAGTATGCTTGCTCCTATCTCCTTAGAAATAGAATTCAAAATCCATGAGATTACCATGTGATTACATCTCTTCCAGGTTGAGTAGAGGATTTCCTGGGCTTGGTATGGTTGCGGATCCATCGATGAAGCATATCTTGTTCTTGGCACTGAGTGCCATCTCCATGGATCGGCTCCAAGATGCTTAGTTATCGACACCTGGGATACCAGCACAGTTCCAAGATTGTCACCATGATGAAGATAGCATATTTTCTTCTCTCGAATTGAATAGAGGATTAGCATTCAAACCATGAGCAGCATCGGAAGATTGCTTTGATACCATGTTAAAGATGAAAGGAATGAAGACCGAGAAGAGGAGAAAGTTCGGGAGAAGAAAGGGAAAGAGCTTGGGAAGAAAGAGAGTCGTATTTAATTCAATTCTCTTCCGTATACATTACTCTGTTTAAATAGAGCGGGAATAATTATTTTAACTGATTAACTGTAATAACTAATTACAGTTTAACTAACTGAAAACTATTATAACAACTAATCCAACTATTAATCTTTAACTAATTCTCTTATCCACATTAACAGAAATAATAGAATTTTCTTGGTTTTGTTTGTCAGCATTGTCTGTATCAGAGTTCCTGTGCATGCCTGTGAGAGAAAGGATGATTGTTGTTTGTGCCAGAGAGAGAAAGAGGTTCAGCTATTTTGACAGTTAGCAATTATGTTTCCTTTTAGAACCCATTTTTCTTAACAACAACTTTACCATACAAGCTATTTGCTTTGTAATTACAAGTAAAGAAATTGTGGCTAGTTTTACCATAGTTATAACAAGTCGTCGTTCTTGATTGATTGTTTGATGATTTGATAAATATATTTTTTTAATATTTCTATTTTAATAGAGGTTTGTAGCCAAGTCCTGCTTTATCAAATACAATTTTCTTGGCTATCTAAAATTATCTTTAATTTTTCAGAGCTCAAAGTGAATTTATCAACGAAAGATTTTACTTGTTTACTTCTTTACTCAAGTTTTGATTTTCTTGCAGTAATGTTTGTTTTGCTTTTAAAATATTTTCATTTTTATTTATCAAATTTTGATTTTTTAGGTTTAGCCCTTTATTATTTAGACTAAACTTTTTAAGTTCATCTAATAAGTCATAAAAAGCTTTTTGAAGTTCATTAAAAGTAAAATTATTTAAGAGTTAAGTACTTATCTTATTCTCATATGTTGCCCAAGAAGACAACCCAAGAGGGGGGATGAATTGGGTTTTAAGTAATAATTGCAAATTAAAACTTAATGAGTAACTAATTAAACTTTATTGCAAGTGGATTAATTAGTTTACTATATGTAGTGGATGAAGGGAATGGGAGAGACAATTAAACAATCACAAACACAAGAGATTTTATAGTGGTTCGGAGCTAACCCTTGCTCCTACGTCCACTCCCCGAGCTTCACTTGGGAGTTCACTATAATCCCTCAGATTACAGCCGGTTGTTTTACAAGCTCAAAACCCAACTTGTTATTTTACGAGATCACAACGAACTCGGTCGGTTTTCACAGGCTCACTGACTAGAACCATCCGATTGTTTTTCCGGGATCACAATCGAACCCTTACACGTTGGTTTTACCCTCGGCTCACCAACCAACCTTAACACCTTTGATTCAATCCCCTGATTGAATCAAGTAAGAAAAGCAGTTTGAAAAGAGTACAAGGATAGCTTCTTGAAAAACAAATATAAACGATATGAATAAAGAAGAGTTAGAAGCCCTCAAACAGATTTTTTAATGTGAAGAAGGGCGTTTGTCAAACTCTGCAACTCCTCTTGAGTGTGCTGAAGATTTGCTGTCAGAAGGGGAGCCTTGAATGCGAGGAAGACATTTGGAGGATAGACTTTTTAATGCACTTCTCCTTCTTTCACTTGTATTTACTCTTTAGAAGCTTTGGTAGGTGGAAATCTCTTTTGCTTTGAATGGAGTGTCTCTCTCTTTCTCTATTACTGTTCACTCTGGCTATTTAAGCAATCCCCATCGAAAACTAGCCGTTAGACACACTTTTAGAGCCGTTATGCACAATCTACAACTCCTGACACAGTGTCCGTTGGGATCGGAGTCGACTCGCTCGATCTGGAGTCGACTCGGCTGTTGCTGGAGTCGACTCATGCTTTACTGGAGACGACTCGCCTACTGTTCAAAATTTGAAATAAAGTGCTGTCCCGTTCTGGAGTCGACTCGGCCAAACCTGGAGTCGACTCGCCAATGTCCGGAGATGACTCTCCCTTCTGGAGACGACTCGTTTTTCAGGAATCCAAAGATCTTTCTTTCGGGTTTACTTCCTCGAGTCAACTCGGATTCTCTTGGAGTCGACTCGGCTCTCAGAGCCAGAAAAACTGGTCTTCTGTCTTTGGAGTTGAACTGCCTCGGAGTCGACTCACACTTTGCTGGAGTCGACTCGGCTCTCAGACACCGAAAAACTGGTCTTCTGTCTTTGGAGTTGAACTGCCTCGGAGTCGACTCGGACTTTGCTGGAGTCGACTCGGCTCTCAGACACCGAAGTTGGCTCTCTGACTTTTAGTCTTGCATTCCTCTGAGAGTCGACTCTTGCTTCTTTAGGAGTCGACTCGCCAACCGTCGGAGTCGACTCGAGTTCTTCTGGAGTCGACTCGGCTCTCAGAGTCCAAAACAACTTCTCTGTCTTTCTGTCTGTTACTCCTTGGAGTCGACTCGGAACTATCGGGGGTCGACTCGGCAAACATCAGAGTCGACTTGAATTCTTCAGGAGTCGACTCGGTGACAGGGTCTGAGATTCATCTTTCTGTCCTGCTGTCTGTTCTCAGTCGGAGTCGACTCGCAATGTGCCGGAGTCGACTCGAGCCTGTGCCAGAACGTCTGAAACACTTGGAGTCGACTCGAAATCTTCCGGAGTCGACTCTAGTTTCAGACTTTGGTTCAAACTGAGTTCCATACTTAGCCAAAATGTATTGAACCAAAGCTAGAGACAATTAAACATAAATTCATAAATATTTGGCTGAAACACTAGATTGAATTCATTAGTATAACATAAGATATACTCAAATGCTTTGAGCTCATCAAAATCAAATAGGGTTATAATCAATCACTCCACATCATAAACCATGAGGCCTAGGTTTGATGTTTCTTGATTCTCTTCCTCTGAATTAGAATCATTGCTATCACTCTATGTAGCAACCATTGCCTTTTTTCTTAGCTTTTTCAGAGTCTTCTTCGGTAATGGGCAGTCCGCTTTAAAGTGACCAGGTTCCTTACATTCATATCATGCCAGGGGTTGCTCCTTGTCTTTCTCTTTGATCGGCTCCCCTTTAGCTAAAGGTCTTCTTCCTTGTCATTTTCTTCTTATAAACCTTTTGAACTTCCGCGTTATCAGAGCCATCTCCTTGCCCACTTCTACAGTGTCAAATTCTTCACTCTCTTCTTCTTGTTGAGCAATGGATTTGAGAGAGATGTGTTAGATTTATGCCCTAGAAGCCAATCCGGCTGACACATTATTAATTCTGGAATATAGTTTTATACTTGACTATTATTATTAAATAATAAATGGGCATCTTTTTCATTCATATTGTTTATGTGTCTATGAATCATCCAAGAAATTAATAAGATGATGATGCATATTCTCAAAAGTTGAGAATTTGACCATGTGTCATTGGTGATTAATTTTTAAAATGCTCCTTATCGATGGATCATCACGAGGACGGTGATCGATCCGATGAGATCAGTGCACAGATCACTTTCCTTATTGATAGACGAGACTCGAGTCCATAGTGTAGGGACACTGAAATGATAGTGCAGGTGCTTGTTAGAGAACAAGGGTACTGAGCGTGACCAAGATAAGAAGTCACTTGGATGTCTATCTACTCGTCAGTAACTTACTTGATGTTGCAATAGTGTGATTGATCCTTTTGACCTACGGTACTTCGGCTATTCATAGTGAGGTTGCTATAATTTGACTGCACGTATACATGGTCTCTAGCCATATGGATCCTTATGGTATAGATTGGCTGCAGTAAGTTCACTGTAGGAGTAGGGTATGCACTTACATGGAATCTATCAACCTTGGTAAATAAGGAGTGATCCTATGTGATTTATAAGACTGAGTTTGTAAGACCTCGACCGGGGCAGTATGTACAGTGGAGAAAGAGTTTTACACTCTCGAACTTAAGTCGAATAAATCTAGACATATGACAGACGATGGGGTTTGACGAGTTATCCATGACCTCCGTCCTATAGGAATCCATGATAGAAAGACTGTATCATACGATAACTGCACCTAGAGATTCATCATTCTATTCTGATAGGTAGCCACTACATGTTGCTAGATGTCACTAGTGGATGGTGAGACTCACAGGGACTATCTTGATAGTCGATGATCCCTAGTGAGTTGAGTTGGAATTATTTCAACCCATTGAAAGAAATTTTCAATGATATTGTGATAGAGATCGCAGTATATCTCACTACCAAACAGAATAGAACTTATGGAGTCACACACATTAGAGGTAATGACCGATCCGATGGTTGAATTGTGATTAGGAATCACAAATAATCAATTTTGATTGATAATTGGTTAACCCGCTAAGAGTTAGTAAGTTGAAGAAGGAATAATTGCAATTGGATTGAAATTTAATTTAATTAATTAGATTTAATCAATTGGACTTGATCATATTAAATACGAGTCCTACTTGGAGTAGAATTCCTAGAGTCCTAATTGGATTAGGATTCCAAATTAAATTAGAGTCCTACTTGGAGTAGGATTTCTAGAGTCCTAATTGAATTAGGACTGAAATTTTAATAAGTCCTAATTAGATTAGGATTTCTTAAGTCCTAATTAATTTAATCTAATTAATCTAATAATTTCTAATTGGATTAGGATTGAAGAGTTCAATTAAGTCATGGTTCAATTAAATCCTAATTAGATTAGGATTTGAATGAAAGATAGATTGAGTTCACCTAATCCTTTTTTAGAAAAGGATTGGGCTCCCATCTATATGGCTACACCCCCTACTTAATATGATTAAGTAGGGCGTGGGATTGGAGGAAATAAGAGGGAGGGGCGTACGCCCCTCCCTTGCTTATGTGAAGAGGAAAGGAGGGGCATACCCCCCTTCTCTCTTTTAAAAAAAGGGATGAGGATGAGCTCCTAAAATTTAGGAGCTCATCCATATCCGCTAGGGCTTCAAAAGAGGAAGGCGTATGACCCCTCCTCTCACCTTTTCTCCCTTGGCTATCACGGCAGCAAAGCCCCTCTTTCCTCCTTTTCTTTGGTTCCAACACAAAAGAAAACAAAAGGCTACAAAGGGCTCTTTTGTTCTTCTTCATAGAACCATCCTTCTTCTTCCTCCTCCCTTAGGCATTCAAAAGTTGATTCAAAGGGAGGTGATCAGCCATCAAAAGTCTTCTCTGCAAGGAAGCTAGCACCCCAGGGAGATTCAAAGACTTAGATCGGTCCTCTGCCTCGTGTTGATACCCGTAGAGGCCAGACGCGTGTGCGGCTTTAAGTGAACCTTCAACAAATCCACGATCATCAGATTTGCGGTGTTCATCTACCCGCACAAGGTGAAGATCTGATCTTTCTAATCATGTAAAAAGTAGTTAATCCTAATCTATATACGAACGATGATTTTAAAATACGTTCAAGCGATGAACGGGATCTCGCGCATGCCCTTCCGCTGCGTTCTGATTTTCCTGTGGCGTGCGTGGGATCCCATCAAGATGGTCCTTCTTTCCTTTGATTCATCTTCTTCTAAGTTATGCTTTATAGATAGCTCGGGAGTCATTAGCGAAACTAGCAGTTCTTCTAGAGGAAGGACGTTGACATCCTTTGCTTCTTGGATGGTTGTGACTTTGGCTTTTCACGTTCTTGATAAGGACCTGAGAATCTTTCTCACTAAATCACTGTTAGTATAGGATTTATCAAGACTTTTAAGACGATTAATAATATTTGTAAAGCGAGTAAACATATCAGAAATAGACTCACTAAACTCCCTTTTAAATAGTTCATAATTATTCACAAGCATATTGATTTTAGACTTTTTAACCTAGTTAGTGCCTTCGTAAGTTACTTCCAGCCTATCCCAGATTTTTCTAATTAGAAAATAAGTAGATATGCGATTAAATTTACTAGTATCTAAAGAATCGAAAAGAATATTTATGGCCTTAGCATTCAGCTGTGCCATCTTTCATCTAATTCCTCCCATTTTCCTTCAGGTTTGAAAAGAGAGACATCATCAATAATCTTTGTAGGTGTGTAACTATGACACTCCACATGTCATAGCATACTGCTTGAATGAAAATGCGCATTCGTTCTTTTCAAAAAGTGTAGTTGGTGCTATTAAATAGAGGAGATCTGTTTGTGGATTAGCTCTTGGCAAGAGAGGTACCAATAGGGACTGCCATAGATCTGTAACTCATTGATGGTTTAGTCAAGGAGAGATTTAAGTACCAAGCTCTGATACCACTTGTTGCCCAACTATGCAGCCCAACAGCAAGAAGGTGAATTGAGTTTTTTAAAAATTTTAAAATAATGCAGAATAATTAAATGCTTAACAGATGAATATTAATTTTAGCAAATGAGTACTTAAGCAAATATGCAAGAAATCAACACAAATAAAACAGGCAATGCAAACATAGAATTTATAGTGGTTCGGTGCCAACCCTGCACCTACGTCCACTCTTCAAGATTTTTTTCTTGAAAATTTTACTATAATCTATACCCTATGATGAGAGCAAAAAAGTGTGACCTACATGTCACTAAAATTAGTGTTATTGCTAACAGATAATGATAAATTTACTGGATTAATATTATATTTGGGTTTGACATGGATTATCATAAATTAGAGATAAAATGTACATTGAGTACAAATTTGACTTCAGAAGGATCCCTTCCCAGACCCGACCCGGTTGAAGATCAGGTCGGGTCCGAGTCGGGTTCGGGTCCGAATCGGGTCCATTTTGTTTGTGCTTTTAGAAAAGAATTTTGGGCAAATCTAATTTGGCCATATCATAACTATGAGGTGCTGGGTGACCCATGACTTGAAAGACTTGCAATTGACCTCCAGTCAGAACAGATGACCCGTAATGAACTAACTCCCATCTCAGGAGGGCAAAGAAAATCCCAGCGCCCTAGCCGTCTCCCCCTTCCGGATTCAAGACCTCTTCTTCCGCCCGTGATGCAGCACCATCTCCACGATCCGCCCAGCATCCCTCGCTGCAATCAAGCAATGCATGATCCCAGCCTGTGAAGCAGCCAAGACCCCATCTCGTACTCATCTTTCGCTTCATCAACGCCTCCTCCCAGCGTCCGCCCACACCGTCCGCATCTCCAGTGGTCCCGCGGCGGCCTCCAACGTTCCTGTGATCAAGCCTCCCACGATCACGCCATCATCTTCAGCCTCTCTCCCGTCGATCTTGCGGCGTCTTCCCAGCAATCTCTCAGTGGCCATCATCCCACGCCCGCCCCAGCATCACGCATCCGTGAATGGCGTCCAACCGCATCCGCGTGCCAACCTCCAGCCCAAAATCCAGCCACGGATTGACGCCCTCCGCCCCTTCCGGCATCCCAAGCATCCTCACTTAACCTATAAATAGGGTGGCCATCAGAAGAAGAAAAGGAGGAGGGGAGCGCTCGGCAGTGGTGCAGGGTGGAGACCAAGAAACAGGGGAAGAGAGGCTCTATTTGTGAGAGAACGCCCTATTTAAAATCCAAAGAGAGGAGAAGCTCTGTTTTCCAAATGAAATTATATATTTTATTCTCTCTTTTAGTGTTCCACTAAGAAGGATTACTTGTTCCTTGTTTTTATATTTTTTTTTTCTTTCTTACTCTTGTAAGCACTTGTACTTTTATGCAATCCATAAATTTATTTTATGCAATCTATATTCCAGTCTGCAATTTTTCTAGCACTGTTTTTATCCAATTTATGCTAAAGTTTTAATTTCTGTTGTTTTTAATTTCTATATTTTTAAGTTCCGTTCTTCAACTTCTGTAATTTTTCTTTTTATGCAATACAATTAAATCTTCCTTCATGCAATTTGTGTTCGCTTCAATCTTCTTGTTTTCATCCATTTTAATTTATGCCAAAGCTCTTCTTTGATTAGTTAAATATATAAATACTCTTTGAATCTAAGTACATGTCTTTTAGTTAATTTCAATTAAAAAAAATATTCTTCGGTAGACTAGAGAATCCATCAACATCCTCAAAATAATGTTTTTCTTCTATCATTCAAAAATCGATTTCGAATCCGAGTGAACGTTTTAATTTTTATGCAAGTCCAATCGCTTCCCTGTGGATCGACCTCTTACGACCACTATTCTTCGAGTAGAAAAGGTGAGAGTAAAATTAAATTAAACTTTGTTTGTCGGTTCTAACAACAATCTTTTTAGCATATTTTTAGGTAAACAGAAATTGGACAATAAAATTTTGGCGCCGTTGCCGGGGAGGCAAATCGAGAAGCAAGAACGATCAGGAAGATCAAATCGGATTTTGGATACCCGGAGTGAACGCACTCCGGTAGTAAGTTTTTTTTTTATTTTTATTAATTTTTCTTATTTTGATAATTTTTAGTTAATAATTTCGTAGTTATTAAATTCTGAAATTTGAAATTCGAAATTTAAAATTCAAAAAAATTAAAAATTAAAAATTGAAAAAAAAATAATTCCAAAATTCTAAAATTCAAAAAAAATTTAAATTGAAAATTTAAATTCTAAAATTCAAAATTTGAAATATAAAATTTTAAAGAAAAAGAAAAGTTAAAAAAAATAATTAAATTAAAAATTAAAAAAATATTATTTTTGTTAGTAATTGATAAGGTGCAATCTCCCGAGGTTATCATACCTCTATTGGGACTCCTCACGGAGTAATCTTCAGAGCTTATTCAACGGGCATTCGGAGATTGACTGACGCATAAGGATTGGTTTTAGTTTACATTCAAGTTATTCCTTTATAAAAATTTAAATTAAAAAAAATATAAAATTAAAAAATTAAATTAAAAAAATTTGCTTGCTCATTTAATCAGTACAACCTAATGACATTGCATAAACTTTAAAAAATTATTGATTATTTGCTGCATTGAGTATTAAGCATTTGCATAAAATAATTTAAGGGCAAAACCCATTAAAAAGATGAGGTCGGAAAGTCATTACCTATCCTTAGCCCAAAAATCATTACCTTGCATACTTATCCTAAGCCAAATTAAATTAAAATCAAATTAGACATTGGCCTTAGGGTTTTCGAGCTCAATTAGGCTCTTGGAAATAAGTGGCTGAAAGCCGCTCCAGTGAGAATTTAGTAATTGGTGATGTCTAGGAAAGTTTTACAACAGTAAGAACTGTTACGGGTATTGTGGTATCGGTGTATCCCTTTTGGCACCACCACACACCTCGGGACTTTCCTGGTCACTGGTTACTGGATCACTTAACTGGTAAGCTCAAGCTTAATCTGAAAGGGAGATTATGAGCTATCTAATCTAGAGAGAATTTTAGAAACTTTTTAACCTGATAAATCTCTGTGCAACTAGATTTAAGAAGCTACTAAACCTCACTTAATTCGAAGACTAATAGGGTCAAATTGTTGTATGGTGTTGGTTGTGTTCATCTGTGTCTAGCCCTTCTCTTCTCTTAGGATTTCGTTCATTTTAGGAGTCAAATCTAATGAATTGTTGATAATGTATGCATGGTAGAAGGTCATTAAGGGATAAGTTAACCCCATTTGATCTTGAGATTGACAGAACTTTTCATCACAACCTGCGAACTGTAGACCAACCGTCAATCTCTACAATGGGTGGACATATTAGAACTTTGAATGAGTTGTTTGCACCCGCATCTGCTAGTCCCCCTACTTGCATAGTATTACCAATTAATAATGCAGCCCAATTCGAGATTCGGGCTGCAATAATAAACATATTACCCAAATTTCATGGGTTTGAGAGTGAACAACCGTATATTCATCTAAACAAATTTTTGACAATTTGTCAAACGTTTAGAAATCAAAACTTAGATGAAGAGGGTATTAAGTTAAGGTTGTTTCCCATGACTTTAAAGGATCGTGCTGCTGCATGGCTGTATTCTCTTGCTTCAAATTCCATCACATCATGGGAACAACTATCAAGGAAGTTCATGGCTAAGTTCTATCCCATGATTAAAACAGAAAAAATTAAGGATGTCATAAGAACTTTTAGAGAAAAATCTAAAAAGGAATTTTCCAAACTATGGGAAAGATTCCATGATCTGTTGGTCAAATGCCCACACCATGGGCTTGATAAGGCTGATCTGGTCCACTTCTTTTCTAAAGAACTACCTCCGGCACATAGAAACATGATCGAGTATATGCACAAGGGTAGGTTCATGAACCAAACCCCAGATCAAGCCTATGAATTTCTTGTTGACTTAGCCGAGAACGCCCAAAATTGGAGTAGCTATGGTGAAGAAGTAAATAGAGATGAGTTCGGGTCTAGAGAACCAAGTACCTACGGAATAAAAACAGACCCAGAACTCAAAAATGCCATGTCCAATCTAGTGAATGGGATGAACAATTTAAGTAAAAAAGTTTGATGCTTTCACTGTTTCCACCAGTTCGAGTTCATACAAAGAGTCAAATCCCATCATCAAAGTGGAACACGAGCCACAGGGCTTATGTATCTTGTGTAACAGTTCTGAGCATCTAGTGGAGTGCTGCCCTAATCTGCCCACCATAAAGGCCGAGCAAGCAAATGCTCTAAATTCATATAGTGCCTTTAAGAAGCCCACTCCCAACTTGTTCAGCCCAGTTTACCACCCTGATAATAGGTTCCATCCAAATTTCTCATACAAGCAGAACGAACCTATTCAGCATCAAGGTGGTCCACCAGGTTTTCAGAACAACTTTCCTAGGATAGGTCCATCACAAATGAACCAACCTTTGGTTCCATCTGTACCTCCTTATAATGCCCTTATCCCACAGCAACCTTCACCATTAGAAACCATGATGGCTAATATGATGAAACAACAACAAGATTTTATCAAGCAACAACAACAGACCAATACAGCCCAAGCCCAGACTAACCAATTCCATGCACAAGCAATTACAAAATTTGAGGTTAGTCTAAGCTAAATAGCAAACTCTCTAGGGGATAGGAAGAAAGGTGAACTACCTAGTCAACCAGTGCCTAACCCTAGTAGACAACAAAATCAAGGTCAGAGAGGTCAGTATCAAATCGATTCTAATGAAAATCCAACCTATGAAGTCCAGGCAATTACCACTTTAAGGTCTGGCAAGCAAGTGGACAATAAAGTTCAACTTTCTGAACATGAAAAAGAAAATAAAAATGAATCCGATAAGAACCCTATTCAGAAGAGAGGTCAAGAACAGGATAAATCAGAAAAAAAGGAAGAACCCATAGAAACATACAAACCTAAGGTTCCCTTTCCCAGTAGACTTCAGGACTCCAAGAAACAATCTAACTTTGATAAAATAATGGAAGTCTTTAAAACTGTTCAAATAAATATACCTTTCCTCGATGCCATACGACAAATTCCCTCCTATATAAAATTCTTAAAAGACCTCACCACGGTCAAAAGAAAAACCAGCATTCCTAGGCAAGCTGTTATGGCTGCACAAGCCTCATCTCTCATTCAACAACAGATTGCCCCAAAATTCAAAGACCCTGGTTGCCCAACCATTGAAATAAAAATAGGAGAGACGATCATCCAGAGAGCCCTATTAGATTTAGGAGCCAGTGTAAACCTACTTCCCTACAATGTGTACCAAAAGTTAGGTTTGGGGGAATTAAAGCCCACAAATATTATCCTTTTCTTAGCAGATAGGACGGTAAAGTATCCCAAGAAAATTGTAGAGGATGTAATAGTGAAGGTAAACGAGTTTTACTATCCTGTGGACTTCGTTATCCTTGAGACTGAACCTGTAATACATCCAGACAATCACACACCTATAATTTTAGGTAGACCCTTCTTAGCCACAGCAAATGTTGTGATCAATTCTCAAAATGGGATGCTGAAGTTATCTTTTGGCAATATGAAAGTCGAGCTTAATGTCTTCAACATAAGTAAACAACCACCAGACGACAAAGAAATCAATGAAGTTGACATGATTGAAAGTCTGCTTCAGAAGACTTTCTTACAAACTTATAATAAGGACCCTTTAGAGGCTTACCTTGCCCATTCCGAGGAAGGGGTCAAGCATGTGCCCTCTAATTCTGTTCTCCTTATGAGCATAGATCGTCATCAGCCGATTATTCTTCCTCGGACTCTTCCAAAACCATTCTTAGATAATGGTTGAAAAAAAAGGAGATCTACATTTTGTCTGGCTGAAGACATAAACTTAGCGCTCTTGGAAGGCAACCCAACATGTAAATATTATTAAATAATAATAATAATAATAACAATAATAATAATAAATATATATATATATAATAATAATAAATGTAAAATTTTACTAACATGCAGGTTTGGAGGTTTTTGTCCCAATTGTCAATTTACCTACCCATATCAGGTAACTTCTCCTCTATCCTATTACTCCTTTAAATTTTCTTTAACATTGAGGACAATGTTAGATTTAGATATGGAGGTGAGAATATTTTTAATTTTTTTTATGCAATCAAAAAAAAATTAAAATTAAAAAAAAAAGATTTCAAATTTTTAACTTAAACTCTAATCTTTTTGGTTGTACAAACTAGGAATTGCTTTGACAATAGCTTTGAGTTAAGGAATATGATAGCAGTTCTAGCTTGAGTTTTCGTTCCACCTATCTTCTGCTAACATGATACAAGATGATTTAGCACCTACACGTAAGCACATGAATAGTGAGGTATGTATACTTGCAACTAATATGAATACTTTTAATCTTCGAGATAATTTAAAGTTATATGTGTGATGACACCCTAATAAAAAAAAGATAAAATAAAATAAAATAATGAGTTTATTTTAAGTCTTCTCACTGAGTAACTGGGCCTCTTGCCTGGCAAGCAGCGAGTGTTCGCGTAAAAAGGTGAGGATGATTGAGATTAAACTCTGAGTGACTAATTTGGCCTTGAAGCCTAGTTAACTTGAGTTATTAAGCCTATTAGGGTGTCTCTACACCTAGTGCCCTGAGCCATCTGGATCGGAAGTCATTGGCCTAACACTCACTACATGGGTCAGCTAGAAAGCTTAATAAGGCTAGATATTGCACAAGTCATTCTTCTTAGCATTCAGTCTGATAAAAAAATAAATAAATAAATAAATAAATAAATCTGGTGTGCTCATTACCATTTAACTCTAGAAAGTCTTGAAAATTGGAGTGATCATGTTGGAAGTAAGTGAACGCCACTTATTTATATGATACTATCTTGTACCTCACTACATTCTTGACTTGTTAGCAGATAGATGGGGAGTAATGGAACTTGAGTTAGAGTCTGCTTAAATATGATAGCAATAAGTCTTTATTGTCCTTGCAATTCTAAGTTCATACAATAATACTTGTTCAAATTTTGAGTTAAACATTAGAAATTCCTGACTGATGAAGTTTGTGGGTAACTTCACTGCAAACCCTCACGAGACAATACTCGTCCACTAGGGTAATCTAGGGGTTTAAAGGCTTGTTGCATGTGCTAAGTGCAATCGTGATTCCCTACGAAAATGGGTACATATCTTAGTTTTGTGTATTTAGCTTAAAAAAAAAAGAGAGTCATAAGTTAGACTACATCTTTTTGTGCCCTCATTTTATCGTTTGCTTGTTAATTGCTAGAGACTAGCAATAAGCTAGTTGGGGGGTGTGATGAGAGCACAAAAGTGCGACTTACATGTCACTAAAATTAGTGTTATTGCTAACGGATAATGATAAATTCACTGGATTAATATTATATTTGGGTTTGACACAGATTATCATAAATTAGAGATAAAATGCACATTGAGTACAAATTTGACTTCAGAAGGATCACTTCCCAGACCCGACCCGGTTGAAGATCGGGTCGGGTCCGAGTCGGGTTCGGGTCTGAATCGGGTCCATTTTGTTTGTGCTTTTGGAAAAAAAATTTGGGCAAATCTAATTTAACCATATCATAACTATGAGGTGCTAGGTGACCCATGACTTGAAAGACTTGCAATTGACCTCCAGTCAGAACAGATGATTCGTGACGAACTAACTCCCATCTCAGGAGGGCAAAGAAAATCCCAGCGCCCCAGCCGTCTCCCCCTTCCGGATTCAAGACCTCTTCTTCCGCCCGTGATGCAGCACCATCTCCACGATCCGCCCAGCATCCCTCGCTGCAATCAAGCAATGCATGATCCCAGCCTGTGAAGCAGCCAAGACCCCATCCCGTACTCATCTTCCGCTTCATCAACGCCTCCTCCCAGCGTCCGCCCACACCGTCCGCATCTCCAGTGGTCCCGCGGCGGCCTCCAACGTTCTCGTGATCAAGCCTCCCACGATCACGCCATCATCTTCAGCCTCTCTCCCGTCGATCTTGCGGTGTCTTCCCAGCAATCTCTCAGCGGCCATCGTCCCACGCCCGCCCCAGCATCACGCGTCCGTGAATGGCGTCCAACCACATCCGCGTGCCAACCTCCTGCCCGAAATCCAGCCACGGATTGACGCCCTCCACCCCTTCCGGCATCCCAAGCATTCTCACTTAACCTATAAATAGGGTGGCCATCGGAAGAAGAAATGGAGGAGGGGAGCGCTCGGCAGTGGTGCGGGGTGGAGACCAAGAAACAGGGGAAGAGAGGCTCTGTTTGTGAGAGAAAGCCCTGTTTAAAATCCAAAGAGAGGAGAAGCTCTGTTTTCCAAATGAAATTATATACTTTATTCCCTCTTTTAGTGTTCCACTGAGAAGGATTACTTGTTCCTTGTTTTTATTTTTTTTCTTTCTTACTCTTGTAAGCATTTGTCCTTTTATGCAATCCATAAATTTATTTTATGCAATCTATATTCCAGTCTGCAATTTTTCTAGCACTGTTTTCATCCAATTTATGCTAAAGCTTTAATTTCTGTTGTTTTTTATTTCTGTATTTTTAAGTTCCGTTCTTCAACTTCTATAATTTTTCTTTTTATGCAATACAATTAAATCTTCCTTCATGCAATTTGTGTTCGCTTCAATCTTCTTGTTTTCATCTATTTTAATTTATGCCAAAGCTCTTCTTTGATTAGTTAAATATATAAATGCTCTTTGAATCTAAGTAAATATCTTTTAGTTAATTTCAATTTAAAAAAAACATTCTCTGGTAGACTAGAGAATCCATCAACATCCTCAAAATAATGTTTTTCTTCTATCATTCAAAAATCGATTTCGAATCCGAGTGAACGTTTTAATTTTTATGCAACTCCAATCGCCTTCCTGTGGATCGACCTCTTATGACCACTATTCTTCGAGTAGAAAAGGTGAGAGTAAAATTAAATTAAACTTTGTTTGTCGGTTCTAACAATGATCTGTTTAGCATATTTTTAAGTAAACAGGAATTGGACAACACCCTAGATTACAACACAATTATTTTTTGGGTTCACAACCAAACCTAGTTGACTTTTTTAGGCAATTAACCAAAATCTTCAAGCAATTGTTTTTTAGTTTACAATCAACTTAGATGATTTTTCTAGAAAATCAATCAAAACCTAATTACTTTTTGAGTTCACAATCAACCCAGTTGATTTTCTAGAAAATCACCAAAATCTTCACAATCTAATTACAAGTTTGGATGGACCTTTTTCTAAATTTTAATTTCTAAAACTTGTTACAGCAAAGAATAGAAAGAATTAATTACTGACATAATGAATATAACTCCAAGATAATAAATACAAAACATTAAATGGAGCTAGACTCTGTTGGTTGACTTGATTGCCTTTGAAGGCGCTTCATCAAGTCTTTGATATTAAAGATGTGATCTTTCAGCTTGCAATAAAAGCTGTTGAATGATATTCTCTTTGAAGCTCTTTCTTTTTACTTTCTTTTTCTGGCTCTAGTAGATTTGTCCTTGTAGTGCTTGAGCTCTCTTTTTTTTTAGTATTTCCATGCATTTATAATTTTTAGAGAGGGTTAGAATACTTTCATATCCATTAGACAGATAATATAGCCGTATTGAGATAAAAATGGCCATTTTGATTCTCAAAAAAACTAGTTGTTACTGTTGTCAGATGCAGGGGGTCGACTCACTATTTTTTGGGATCGACTCACTATTTTCTAGGGTCAACTTATAGTCTTCAGGAGTCATCTCAAACTTGCTTTTATTTTTGTTGTGCTCTATCTTTCGTTTATGGCACTTGTGGGGTTGGCTCTCTCATTTTAGAAATGACTCATCAGATGGCTAGGGTCGACTCGTTGCTTTCAGGGGTCAATTCTTCAACAAATTAAGTTTGCTATGTTCTGTATTTCTACTATGACTATTCTGGGGTTGACTCATCTATTTTGGGTTTGACTCTAGTTTGACTAAATTCGGCTCATGAATTCCATGGATTGACTTACTAATGTGATGATTTTTTTAACTCTCTATCTTTTCTCTGTGGCTATTCAGGCGTCGACTTGCTTTTGTCTGGGTCGACTATTGGTAAACTAGAGTCGGCTCATGTACTTCATGGGTCGACTCATCAATATGATAAATTTCTTGACTTTCGTCTGTCCTCCGAGACTATTCGGGGGTCGACTCATGATCCGTTAGAGTCAACTCGTGAAGGCCTATCGGCCAGCGATGGTGTGCCGGGGTCGACTCATTGTAAACTTGGGGTCGACTCTTAAGGTAACTCAGGATGAAATATTTTGTGCTTGTATGTGAGCTTCCAAGAAATGTTTTCATGGGCTTATGGAGTTCAACTTCTTGATTTAGAGCTTAAGATAGATGATTTTCTCTTGAGAGTAACTAAAGGTTTTCTTCTTTACATTTCAAAATTAATCAATTAAACTCAAAGCAATAGATTAGTCAATTTTTGACTCAACTATTTTGCATCATAAAAATCAACCCTTTAGAGTCAACAATGGATCTTAAGAGTCTTTTAGAACAGAAATTGTAAGTAACCTCTACCCTTAATATTTTATCTTGTACATGATTTGTTCTACATTATTTGAAATTTAAATAATTGCTATTATGTTATATTTAAATTAAGCATTGTATATGCTCTACATGAAAATATTTTGTAAAATATTGGGTCAACCATGACATGATTTACTTGAGCATGAGCAATATTTTATTGCATCGATAAATGTGTTGATATCGTTTGTGTTATGTGTTGATTTTGTTAGCCTTGAGTCTGACCATGATCACACAATTTGAGGATCTAGTCTCCTTTCGAGCTTCTAGTAGAGCTATCACTAGTATATACCAACTAACAGTATATTATAGTCAGGAGCTAGTTTTCTTTCGGACCTACCCAGTCAGGACTGATCGCTAGCACATATTGATAGAGGCAAGTTTGTCCATGTGATTTCAGAGCTAGCTTCCTTTTGGGCCTCTAGTAAGATGATCACTCGGACATAACCAATGGACAACATGTTGTAGTTAGGATCTAGTCTCTTTCGAGGCTTGCAACAGACCGATCGTGGCCATAGTTGTAAAGACTAGGAGAGTGAGATAGTATGATCCATCCATATTTGTTTTAGAAATTTATTTTGGCCAAATGCATTTAATATCTTGAAATCTAAATTAATAGGCATGCCATGTATCATATGCTCATTAGCATGTTTTGGTTTATGAATGAAAATCTTGTGCTCTGAAAATTTGTATTTCATGAATAATATACTTGATCCAACTAAAGGTTTTGATAATTTATTAAGCTTATAAAGCTTATTCTCTCTCTCTCTGTTTGTTTTTTCTTTTTTTTTGATGCAAAAGAATATATGGGGCTTAGGACCAAATAGTGAGGAGCTTAGAATTTAGAAGACATCTAATTACTTTTTCTTTAAATAAATTTGATTGGATACTTGTATGAGTTTTCTTATGATCCCTTGAGATTGTAGATTGTCTTCAATAATTATGCTTAGTTAATTATTGCTTTTCTTACCAATGTCTGAGTTGGAATAATATGTATATATATATATATATATATATATGTAAGTATGAGAAAGGTAGGTCTTGCATTTTTTGTGAAGTTAAACCTTATGGATATATGCCCATCTGTCACATACTCAGCTCGAGCCCGAAGGTCGAAGCATGACATAGCAGAAGGTCCATATGGAGGATATATTTTTTCTTTCTTTTTATATGTTAGGATTTTGTTTTTTTATACCAAACTTATTGAATATGCTAGAGTCTAGGCTCAGGACAGCCTGAATCAAAGCTCACGGAACTGGGATTATAATTTAAAAGTTCAAAAAATAACGTTCCCTGGCATCTGGTAGCCAATTTCATGACAACCTACATGCAAGCAACTCAGAGCAAGGAAGACATTCCTCCAATTTATTAATAAAAAATTAATGGTATATTTGGTTGAAAAAAAAGTTTAATTTTAGAATAAAAATGAAAATAAATGACTCGCATTCCAACCATTTAATTAGAAAGAATTCTATTACAAGGACGAATGAAAATGCCACAATCCCTTGAGACTTTTCCTAATATTCCTATTCTAATTCCAATTTCAATTCTGATTCCAATCATGAACGAATATATCAGAGAATATAATCATTTCAATTCCGATTCTAATCCATTCCAATTTCAATTCCAAACCAAACACATCCTAAAAATACCTCTTTCTATTTGCAAATCCTACTGAGCTGTTTCAAAAGGCTTGAATGTCATGGTACTCCTCAGCCTATCAAATTTCAATTTCATAGCCAGATTTGGTGCATCAGCCAAATAAGTTGCGTAATGAAATAGAACCAAATAAATAATAGAGGGTGCCTTTAATTGACGGACGGAATCCGAATCGAAATGAATTAAAATCAAAATCAAAATGGTCATATACAAAATGGCATTTGAGTACTAAATAAGTCTGAATTAGATTTTAGAAAATCAAAATGGAAATAACACTGCCTCCAACCAAATAACCAAAATAGAAATCGCTCATTTTCATTTCCCGTCTAAAGCCCAACTCCCCACAAAAAAAAAATGCTTGTAATTAAATAAAATAAACATAGAACCTTTTCCCAACATTAAATCCTCCAGACTACACACCCCTTACCGTGAGCGCCGGAATAGGCTTTACAACTGCAGCGAGCAGCACAACTCACAGGAGGCCATTGCATTGGACTTCTCCACAAAGTCCATTAATGCAAGCTGATGGACCGACCATAACGCAACAGTATCAGACCTTCCAATCCTGATGGATCGATCCGTGCTGCAAGCTGTTTCTGCCAATCTTACCACCACCAAGAAAGGATTTATAAATTCAATCAGAATAGAATGCTCATGACCTATTTCTTAAGGAAGGACTCTTTTCTCAATTTCCATACTATAAAAACAAATATCAAAAGAATAATTGAGTAGAAACCAGCAATCAACCTTGAAGAACTGCTAAATATCAAATGGCAAGATGAGAACATAGTAGCAGTTTCCACTGATCGGTTTAAAACTAGCAGTTCATACAGAAAAGGTCTATTTACACTTTTACGTCTGAATCCAACTGAATCCAGCCTCCACTCCAACAAACCTCAGGCACTAGACTCATTCGTACAGAAATTCTAGATACATGATAACCTAAGATATTTACAGGACAATACTCTCTTCTTTAAACAGGCATTTCTAGGGTGGCTGATCAAGGATTCAACAGGACCTTTCACAAAAAGGCCCGTCTACTATGGAAAAAATTTACAGCGGCATGGCAGAAGAGTTGGTTAGATTTGTGATGTGTCAAGCGAGAGCAGGGACTATGCAGTGGGACTCAGAGTTGCCACAGGCAAAACCCTCAATTCTTACTTTGGGGCTCCCTCCAAATGATGACCCACAGGATGGGGAGCCTCTTTCGACTCTCCCAGCTGGTTTCATCCCAAAAGAGTTTCCTAAAGGAGAGGGTAAGTTTTGAGTTTGTTTAGCAAACTGCGCATCATGGATAACTGGGTTGTTAGTGCGTACGGGTGGCGAGCCACAGAAGAAGCCTGTTTGGTTGCTCATGTCTAAATCACCTTCAAGATCATCCTGAAATGGACCAAACTTGAAAAATAAGATACAACTGGATGTAAAAATTATGAAATTAGGACTAAAACATCTACAAAATAATTTTGTCACGTACCTTGTTCAGGATAATATCAAGGATCTCAGGACCACAATCCCCTCTATACATGGGCAAAATGCTGAAATAAGAGTAAAACAGAATCAGCAAACAAAAATAACCATAAACAGAAAAAAGTCTTCCTGGTGTATTGTCCGACATGCATGATTTGAATCTCCATGTGTGTGTGTACGTAGTGTCACTATTGTACATGGTTTGATATGTGCCCAGAAGCCCAAGCTGCTCCATTCAGCATTGTAAAATAAGAGTTTACAAAAATCAAGAGTAAAGACTCCTCAGAAAAGATTTGAAATATACACAAATGCGATCACACTCTGCAGTATTTTTTTCTTTTTTAGACCTCCTAAAGGGCAAGCCCTTAGGGATGCACAGATCTACATTATTGTGTGTGAATTATGATGAAACATGATTAACGTGTGTAAAATAACATTCATTGGATAATTGAATGATTTGATATCGTGTTGGCCATTCAATCCACGTCAAGATGTGTGAAAATGCAAGATAGTGTGCAGTGCACATGATCAACTGCAATCATATAATTCTTCAGCAAGTTCTAAAAGGGATAATGCAATGGCAACCAATTGGTTAGAACACATCTCTCGATTCTCCACTTTTGGAGTGAGATGTCACATGCCTTGCGGTGCCACTAGCCAGGGGCTTTGAGTTGTAACATAAATGATGAGTCATGTGTCCTTGACAATGTGGTCAGCCTAACATAGACTATACAATGATGCAGGCTTTGGGAGCCTCAGAGGTTCAGGCAAACTGTATGCTGACAAAGAATAAACCATGCTGGCTGACACATGACATGAAAAAGGCATTTGCGGCCAAGCATATGAACAATGTGATCATTTTGTGGGTTCAATAATGATAATATAGGCAAAAACTATGAATCCAGCAATTGTCGTAACGCACCTCTTTGGTTTGGGGCTGATTCTGTTGATGTTATCCATGAAACAAGGGACCCTAGTGGCATGGCGAGGTTGAGGACAGATGAGTTCTGCTCTAGGAATTGTTTGGTTATCAATTTGCCAAAACCTTGACTTCCTATCTGATATGCATTCGGGGTACACTTGGCCCATGGTATTAACTGTCATTGGGCAGTGCTCCATCACAACTGTCTCCTGCAACATCAAAAAGCAAGGTTTCATGAACTGATAAAGCAGTACAATAAAAATATGATCAAAAGAAACAAGAGATAAAGAAAGAAAGGAAGAGGACTCATTGGAATGTAATGGGGCATAATAATGCACGAACTAGACATGAATGCATAACCAGATCTTGCAGAGGTGAAGTTTTGTCCAGAAGAGAATATGTTGAGAGAATAGATTCATAACAAAAGTATACAAGATAATCAAACATATTTTTATGTGAATGCATTCTTAGACAAAAAGACAAATATTCTATATCTGAAGGGGGCATATTTCATTTTTATCAACAAAAAAAGAAGAAGAAACTAGGAGGAAAATATCAAATAAAAAATAGATATCATGAAAAAAGGCAAAAAAATTCCACTCCAACCACATTTTGTCTAAATAACATGTAAATATCTGAAAACCATCAGAATCATGAAAAACATATCCCAAAATTTGCCATGCAACCAGTTTTACCACAACCAAAAGCAACACCGAACATCCTCGCAACACTGTCAAACAAATCCATGACCAACATCAAGCAGAACTGTGCTGGCATAATAGACTTAAATAAGAGAACTAGTCTCTTTGTCAAATCAAATCAAAGACAACCACTCATAAATAAAAAGGGAAATCAAAAAATGAGCCAGAAGAAATCCATATCCAATAAAAGTCATTTTAAATATTGTATTGTCAAATGATGCAAACAAAGCTTGCAAGATAATACGTGCCATGAAGATTCAGAGAAAAATTGAACGCCTTTATACCATTGATAGGAATAGGCTATGTACATCCAGTGTCATACATGACCAATTGCCAAGCATATCAATTTTCCATAATGGCTCTAGACATCCACCAGCCATGTTTAATGTGAATTATGACCAACAACAGGCATTACCCAATCTGTTTGGGCTTTGGATTCTTTGAGGCTTCAACATTGCCGAAGCATAGATGATAGAGCACATTATCTAAACAAAAAGAGCCAAAGAAGCTTCAGAAGGAATAAACAATGTTATTGGTATGAAGAAGAAGAATGGAGCAAGATCATTAAAATCAACACTTGTGGGGTGGTGTGCTGATAGAAGAGTCCCAGACTAAGATAAGAGTTGCTTATGGACATTTAGATTACTAGCAAGCATATTTCAAAAATCTATACTATGAGACATGCTAAAAATGGGCCAACTTGAATACACCATAACATAAAACTGAAAAGCTACATGAAGAATGAGTACAGTTTACCTAAAGTATCAATGCATGACAATTCTAAAAACGGCAATGGATGTGGAGCATCTGCAAATCCCACATAGGAATTCTAAGAAAAGTAAAGGATTTAACAATATAATCACTTCCAGGCAGCTTTTATTCCCAAAGCACCAGCACATAAGCTGCAAAGTATCACCTCGCACTTTAATTGAGGAACATTAACTTTATTTCCAAAAAGATTTTTTTCTTTATTTTTCAATTGTTTGCTTCTACCACCAGCTGGCTTCCTTTGAACAATTTACACTAGAATATCCAAGGATCAACCACAACAGCAACAAAATGACCAAAAACTATCCCAAAAAAATAAACAAAACTGCCACCAATACCAAGAGAATTCAAAATCGAAGAGATAACAGCGAAGATGGAAATAATGCACACAACGAGCTAGCAGTGGACATGTTTCTAGGCATATCTGCCTCCTCGCAGGCCAGAACAGCCAAAGGAAGAACAGTAACCCAAGAGTCAAGATCAGGGAGGAATAGACAAAAGATCAAGTCTTTCAAGAAAAAATGGTAGCCTCGCGACAATGGAAAGAACATTTAGAACAACCCTATCACGAACCTAGATACAGCGACAGAATACTCATCAGGAGCAAGTAGATTAGAAGATATCCGATTGACCAGCAAGACCCAAAAAACGAAATTTTGGGGGCGAAAAATACTAGAATTCCATGCAAAGAATCACTGAGATACTTGTAATCTAACAAAACACCAGTGATTCAATCGAAAGCTGACTCCTTGCAACTGAACACTATATGCTCGAAAATTCAAGGATCAGAAGCAACACCAAACAACTAAACCAAAACGGAACCCGAAAAAAATCGAGAGAATTAAAATCAGAGACGACCAACAAATTAAAAATAATATTCGCTTCGATCCGTCAACAAATGCCTCAAGAACAGAGTTAGTAACCGCAAAAAAAAAACCACAAAGCTCATGCATACAACTATACGAAAGAATAAGAAAAAGTTCCAGCCATCAGGGCAAAATCAGCAGAGCATCCATGAAAGAATACCAATCCAAATAAGCGCAAGAATAAGTTCAAATTCGCAACCAAGGCCCACACAATGAAAAACCGAATCAAATTCGAAACTTTTTAAAAGAAAACACGATTTCAGAGACAAAAATCCACAAATACAAAAATAAAACATCGAAATCAAGCGACGCATCTGAGGATCTAAGAAAACGGCGTTAATTCCACCGACATCTCCTGTCCTTACCGAATATTTCTCGCCGGAAAGGCTTCGGCTCGCCGGATCTCACCACAGATCTCCAGATCGAATCCGAAAGACCCCTGATCGCCGGATCTCTCTTGCAGATCACGTCAAAACACCAGATCTCGCGATCTCTCCCTTGATCGCCCTCCGGATCGGCCAATTGAGAGAAAAAAAACTAATATTTACTCACATCCGGCCGGGGCCCAGCGGCGGCGGAGGGAAGAAGGCGGAGGAGACGCACACAAAGGCATGAGAGAGAGAGCGTAAAAGATATAAATATAAGAGAGATGAGAGGCGCTTCCTCGCCTCTCTTACCTCTTCTTTCCTCTTTGCCCCTCTCGCGATCGCGCACGCTCTCTCTCTCTCTCTCTCTCTCTCTCTCTCTCTCTTTCTCTCTCTCGTCTCCTCCGCGAGAGACGCCGAAAGCCACCGCCGGGCTCTCTCGCGGCCTTTTAAGGCGAGGGGAGAGGGGAGAAGGCGAAGCCTCGATTAATCCCCAATCTAAGCGGAGGTTGCGGGTGTCCTAATCCTAGATTAGTCGAATTAATATTGTCCTTTTCTCGCTTTATATGAGAAGTTTTCTTTTACCATCGCCTCGTTTGTCTCCCAGACCTCTGTCTTTTGCCGTAGATGACAGCTGTTATTTATAATTATTATTCATTTAATAATTTAATAATTTTATATTTTATTGAAGGGATGTTGAAGGGACGTTCGAACTCACCCGGCCGGGGACCCTTTCAGATGGCATCCATCAATCCACATCTTTTTTTGCTATTTATTTTTTTAAAAAAGAAATGTATCCACGATGGCCCATTTAAATAGTCGGGCGCTGCTACTTTTTTTTTACATAAAAATACTCAAAATTTTTAAAAATTTCATTTCTATTTGATATTTAATTAACATAAAAATAAAACCAATAGTGTAAAACAATATTTATTATATTGATGTCATAATTCTAATTATTTTTATAAAATATTGATATGTCTCAAAACCAACCATAACTCATACGTAAGGCTGGTCAACTAAAGTTCGCTATAGAATCTAGAACCACGAACAAAAATCCACCGCGTGACAGTCCAGAAGCATGCGACTAAAATCAAAGATCATGCCAGCCAAACGAACACAATACGATCCGCGAGCGAAACGATTGTGCCTGATTCTCGAAACGTATAGAAGAGTGCCAATCATAGCTGATCCATGTGCCCAAATTTTGGGATGATATATTTTCACCTTTGTCTATACATCCACTCTTTGATGGACCTTTTAGATGAGTGCACAAGTGCCCTGACAGACCACCAAAAATCTCTTTTGTTTCTTGAATATTGCCTTGACCTAGGTGTTGCAAGGTTCTCGTCGAATACACTTTAAAAACTTTTTTGTTTTTACTATTTTAAGTTGGAGCTCGATCACGGACTAAGACTCCGGCTATAACCATACACCTCGTGTCGCAACCTTATGCAACCCGATTATCGAGCCCTCCAGCATCCAACATGCAAATAGGTTTTTAGCGACAATAAGTACCGAAATAAATTTATCGGTAGCCTCACAAAATTTGATAAGTTTAAAATTTTAATCTAATATTTATATTTTTATTCTTATTTTTATCTTTTTTAAATATATTTAAAGAAAAATAATAATATTTGATACTATTAAGTAGCGGAAAATCCATCGGATTTCGCTGGATTATATCCGGCAGAAGAAGACTGTCTTTTTCGGGGAGCGCGCGGCCTCGTCTCGCAGGCCGTCCTCGCGCGCGTGGTTACATACCATGATGTCTGTTACCTTTATTTTCCTTTATCTTTATTTATTTACGGCTTGCTTTTAGACTTTTCCAACTTCTTTATTCATCCTCGAAGCCTACCAGCTCATGTAAGAGTTTTGTTCTGAAATAACGGGACACCCTAATAGCGTAGCCACTTTCTCGATTTCGACACCGTCCGATCATGATCAGACGGCGAAGGAAATCTTTGTTGTCAAAGTTTCCCGTTGGAATCTTGTGATCAGACGGTGGAAATGATCTTCCGTGTCAAAGTTTCGCCGTTGTCTTTAGTTTGAAATTTCATCAGGAATAAACTTGGAGGACTGAAAGCGACTGGTGTACGATAAAGAGAGATCATGGCAGATCCGGTTTCCACGTGTCGCGTTCGGACGATGTGAAAGAGACTAAGGTCAGCGACGACCGGAGCGGCCTCTGATGTTTGGATCTTTTGGGGCTATTTCTGTCGGGCTTTCCCGTCCGTCTGATCCGTATACTGTACTGCGTCAACTTTTTTTTGGGTGTATGTACGGGTGCTTCTGGCGAGGGTAGCGGTGCAGTTCATGCGTTCACGAGAAGATCATTAGATTTTGCCAACTACCGAGAGTGTTTTGATCTCTTCTAGCGGTCTGAAGTGGGCTAATTAAGGTTGATAAAGTTGGTAGCTGAGCTGGTGAATGGTGGTTGGCAGGGAGCACAAACTTTTATTTCTACACTAGAAAGTAGGGTAGAACATAACTAAATAATAATAGCAACACATCTATATTAATATTTATTATTTTCATATTCTTTTTTTTCATTCATTTATGTTCAAACAAGAATCATACCCATAACCATGCATAAGAAAATAATAAAAATTAAATATAATTTTATATATTAAAAAAATAAATAAAATATCTTAAAAATAAAAAAATATGTTATAAGTGAAATTATTTAATATTTATTGATCATTTTACTTTTAATATCTCATTAATCAAAAGGTCAATACTAATGGAAAACATAAATTGTTTAACAAAATAGATGAATGTTTGTAGCAAGATAAATAAATATGTGCTTATGTCCGACATCCAGTCCTTTTTACATTGATGCAGAAGATTCCTGTTTGTTCCTTTTTGTACCTGATTTATTATTTTCATTTTGGCTAGAGATTGAAGCAAGTTCATCTTGTGATTGTTTTAACCACTAAAAAATAAAAAAGAAAAAATTAATAATTATTATATGTTCTCAGGTAGATAGTCAAAAAAAACTAAGAAGTTGGAAAGATAAACTAGTTGTAGAAAAATAGTAAATAGAATACTTTAAAGTGGTCTACTTTGAAATCTTAGATTTCATTTTAAGCAATATGAAAATGAGTAGTTATATTGTGATCCATAATTCATCAAATTAGCATTAATGACCTTGAATAGATTGTACCTAGGGTCAGTAAATAATGACTCGAGACCATCAATCTGATCGCGTATCCGACATGCAATAAACATATTAGGATTTGAACTAAATAGACTCAAGTTGTAAATAAGTTGACGTGTCTTATTTATTAAGTGAGACGGATTTATATTTCAAGATCATAACATATTTAGCTTGTTTAATATTAATAAGGTTGGATCAGGTTAAACATATTTAACCAAACTCATTTTTCTATTGTTTACACCACATTCTGGCTTTTTGACAATGTCTAGTGAGGCTGCTTATAATTGCTTCTAACTTTTGCCAAATGATATTATTCTTGTAACCTTGTAGAAGCTATTTTGACAGCATTCACCACTCTGAATTATTTATCCTTGAGCAATTCAAAGATATGATTTCAGTTCAAGCCACAAAATTGGACCCGCTATTAATAACTATAGCGATCATGAAAAGGTGACATGGATTAGCCACTGAACTTTCTTTTAATCCGGATCATGGAAGTTGAGGGCACTTTGATTAAGGAAGTAGATGGTTGGACTAAGGACTAAGAAATTAGCATTTGATCTATTTTAATAGGTTAATAATGAAGAGATTAACAAAATATCATGTAACGTCGAAATTCTTGAAGACTTGATTTGTGGATGAATTTTAACAAGCAATCATAGACGTGATAAAATAATAATAGAGCAAGACATGGGATAGCCAACAATTGAGAATTAAGGGATCTGATGGGTGCTTAGCAGAACTATTTCCTAATAATAAATAACAACATCTTTGGCACTACTATGCAAGCAAAACATCAAGACTATTTTCTAATAATAAATCAAACATATCAAGACCACTGCTTAGCAAATTTATAGCAAACATGAAATTAACAAAAACACGGATCAACCATAAGCAAAAATAGATTACTTGGGTAGCAAGCAAGGGGAGAACAATGTTGGGGACAATGTTGGGGACAATCTTTGGGAACAATGTTGTAAGTTGAGTTAGTTAATGAAATATAGATTGTATATTATTAGTTAAATTATTTTTATTGCCTGATTTTGATATCACGATGAGATGCGTTGCATGCTCGTGGAGAGAATTTTTTATGAATATGCGGTGGTTACCACGACCTCTGGTTCGCGATCTCGGAACGGTGGCATGACAAAATCAAATACATCAAACAACTAAATTAATGAATTTGGGGGGGAAAAAGAACAAGAGGCAATCAAGACCACTGCTTAGCAAATTTATAGTAATCGTGAAATTAACAAAAACACGGATCAACCATAAGCATAAATAGATTACCTGGGTAGCAAGCAAGGGGAGAACAATGTTGGGGACAATGGTTTGGAGTTGGATTCTGAGAAGAGATCACAGGAGGTGATCAAAATAGATGAAGGTTGTTGAGGCCGAGAGTTGGGTGTGCTGAGGAAAGCATGGATGGTTCGATCGTTCCTTCCCAGGAGCAAGGATTTTTGGGAGGAAAGTCGTCCGTTTTGGGAGATTTAGAGAGAGTAAGAGATCCAGATATGGTAAGAAATGGTGTTAGTTAGAATCAAGGTTAGATTCTTATTTTTTGTAAAAAAGAGACAAAGGTATTAGTTAGAATCAAGGTTGGATTATTATTAAAAGAAAAACGTATGGTGGGTTTTGGATTTTTCGTGGGATTTGGGGAAATCTAGAGAGCGAGGAAGATCCTGGTAAGATGACAAAAGGGATAATATCGATCATGATATATGTAATAACTCGGGCATCTATTTCAAATGCATATCCCATTTTTGCGCAGCAGGGTTATGAAAACCCACGAGAAGCAACTGGACGAATTGTATGTGCCAATTGCCATTTAGCTAATAAGCCCGTGGATATTGAAGTTCCGCAAGCCGTGCTTCCTGATACTGTATTTGATTCAATTCAACATTTTGTTCATTCGGGTTTGATTGTGTCATAGCTCTATAATTCGAATTAGGTTTATCGTTGGATGAACTGCATTGCTGATATTGACCCCAAGAAAAAAACGGTAGGTACAGCTAATCCGTGAACAGCCAACCATCGTACTGTAAAAATTGGATATGGATTCTTATTTTAAAAAAAAAATAAAACCACGCTGTGGGTCTTCAGATTATTCGTGGGTTTTGGAGAGAGATAGAGAGAGAGAGAGATCCAGAAAAGGTTAGAAACAGGATTATTTAGAATCAATGTTGGATTCTTGTTAAAAAAAAACAATTGCGTGGGTTTTGGGATTGCTCCTAGATTTTGGGGAGAGAGCCGGAGATCGAGACAAGGGAAGAAATCATCTTACTTAGACTAAAAGTTGGAATTTATTAAAAAAAAATAAACCGCCCTATTTTGGTCTTGGCTTTTGGAATTCGCAGGCTTTATCAGCCAAAAAAAAAAAAAAAAAGGAGAAAAGCCATCCTACAACTTATAATATTTCATGATTATAAAAAAGTCATCATAGAACATTTATTTTATTTCTATTTTTAAGAAAATAAATAGCTAGTTAAAAAATATTTTTATCACAACATAAATAACTAAGATAGCTTATCCTAATCTTATTTTGCCTTGTTTTTTTGGGATGCGATAATTCGTCAGACAAAATTAATTTTATACAAAAGAAAGCCAGCGACAAGAATTAAAGTTGTTATAATTAAAAATGATTTCTACTCATATAGTATAATTTTTTGTCAGTGATTTGTGTTAACAGAATAAAAGTTATCTATAATTACAATTTGGTGAGAAAATTTTGTTTTCAGGCACCTAAAATTAACTTATTTTTTTCATATAAAAATTGATGTTGCGTGTAGATTAGGGAAGTCATCTTGTCCCAACCTGAATAAACTCAACTTGATCCATTTTTGAAGATCCGTGGATCAAGCCAGGGTGAAGATTGGATTCAATTTGAAGAACGAGTTAGATTTTGATTTGTAAATTTTAACTTGAACCAATTTGAAGACTAAATCAATCATTTACTCAATTCCTGCAATAAAATGAGAAAAATTAATGAAAAAGCGGCTTAAAAAGATACTTTGCTTATGCATTTAATCCAAGAGGATCATCGGATTCAATTGACTACTTTGGCAATTATGAAAAAGACTGGATAGGATCCAGAAGTGAGATCCACTGTATCTAAAAGTCGAATCGTACGTCGAACTTTCAGAGGCCATAATTTGCTCATACATTGTCCAATTGAAGTGCTTTTTTTAAAAAAAAATAAATAATTTTTTGAGCTCTATAATGTAATGTCATCCTTAAAAGGTGTCGTGCACTAAGCAAGAGGTGCCAAATTTCATCATTTATATTCTGATACGGGTCGGTCAAAGTAAATTTTTTTTCCTAGAAATCATTTTGACGGAACATACCTTCTAATTCAGAAAGAATTAGATAGAGTGATTGTAGACGAAGTCAATGTTGAACTTAAGATTTATCTTCTGAATGATTAACTTTTTTCATGATTATTCCACTAGCTATGTCTATTTTGGAAAAGTTGTATCATCTTTTAACTAGAAAAGAAATTCAGCCTAAATTACGCAAGGATGGATCTCATTAGCATAAATAGAGATTGTGTAACTCACTTTATTGTTTATTAATCAAACAAAAGAAGCCCTAAACCCTATTTTCATCAAATTTCCTATTTTTTCTAAATTTTCTTGAGATATTCTAGTTGAACAGGGTGAGAGAATTATTTCCATCTCCCTGATATCGGATCAGCAAGTCTAAGATAACTAAATAATTGGTAACAAAAAGGTTGTCACAAAAATATTTTAAAACCATTCTTTTGTCACCAAATACTAATTACACATATTTATATATAGTGATTCAATAGTTTGCACCATATTTGTGTTGATGAAATTTTATATGAAAATGATTTTTGTCATTAAATAACCAATATTTTGGTAATGAGTAGCATATTTTTTGTAACAAAAAAGTTTTCCTCAATATAGGTGCCATATTTTGGAAATATATTTATGGTGACAATTTATTTTATGAATATAACCTTTGTTATTTCTTGCAATAATTTGATGACAAACATTAACTTCATCGGCAAATATAAAACCATTGGTGATGAAATTGTTAACAATAATTCCAAATAATTAACTTCTATATTTTTTAAATGACAATTGCAGTAATATTTAGTAACATAATGATTTTTCACGAATTGTATGGGTTGCTAGTGATGACAATTTTTATCATGGTATAGCAAAAATCATGGAAATTTTTTTCTCAAAACTATTTTTATCATTGACAAATCACTAGTAATAAATTAGTGATGAAACCTTATTGTCTCATCAAAACTGCAATTATAGGTAATGCTACTATTTGTGTCCTAAAAAGTAATTATAGATAATTTCTAGTTGTTGGAAATGAAACAATAATAGGTGGTGAAAATTTTAAGTCATCAAAAGCATAAATATTGAGTGACCTAAGATATTTCATCATGAAAATTACAAATTCTTAGTGATGATAAATTTTATCACGATATATAGTAAGATTGTCACAAAAAAAATTCCTTTTTTTTGGTAGGAATTGGTGCTAAACATTTGGTGACATAATTTTCTGACAAAAATAATTTTCTTTACAAATAAATTGCTCACTCTAGTAGCATAACAAAAGCTAATTTTTATCACTATTGTTATACTTTTGTTGATTAAATTTCTTTTGTTATTGAAGTTTTGTCACAATAGTCTTTCTCGTTTTTTTGAATAGATGCTTCTTCTTTCGACATCTCAATTTGCTTGATTGGAAGTAAATTAATGTTCTGCTGGGAAACTGCACGGTTATAAGTCCATGTCCCTTGCACACTTGAAACATCAGACTCTTGACTTTTGTCTCCTGGGAGTGGTTGGGGTCTTCTATTTCTCAGGGTTGGGCTTAGGCGGTTTCACCCTTATTGAGAGTTGTACACTGCTAAAGGTGTGCAATAAAATTAACCAAACAACAAAATCTGTCCAATCTGGTAATTTTGGTTTGGCTTGGATCAAGTTTTTTCACATTCAGTCTAGTTTCATTTTGGAATTTTTTTGGAACACAAAAAAAATAACTTAAACCGAATCAACCTATATATATACTATCTTAATTAGAATGGGTGAGCCAACCCGGTGCACCAATTGTATTGTTGACTCTAAAGGGTTGATTTTGATAATACAAAATAATTGAGTAAAAATATAAGTAATCTATTGCCTTGAGTTTAATTGATTAATATCAGAAAGTAAAGAAGAAAACCTTTAGTTATTCTTAAGGAAGATCATCTATCTGAAGCTTTATATCAAGAAGTATAACTCCAAAAAGGCCATGAAAATAATTTTTGAAAGCTCATATGCAGATACAGAAAATTTTATCCTGAGCTACTTTAAGAGTCGACTCTAAGTTTGCAACGAATCGACCCTGACACACTATCACTGACAGATACACCTTCATGACCCGACTCTATCAAATCACGAGTCGACTTCAGAACAGTCTCAAAAGATAGACAGAAAGCCATGGAATTCAATATAGTGGTGAGTCGACCCATGAAGTGCACGAGCCGACTCTAGTCTAATAAGAGTCGACCCTAGAAACAATTGAGTCGACCATAGAACAAGTGAGTCGACTCTTGAATGGCTACAAAGAGCTGAAAATATCATCGTATTGGCGAATCGACCCATAGAAATCATGAGTCCCCTCTAGTCAAACAAGAGTCAACCCCAGAAAATAATGAGTCGACCCCTGAATGGCCACAGTGAAAAGATAGAGAGCAGTAAAACTTAGTCTCTTGGAGAGTCAACCACTAAAGACAATGAGTCGACTTCTGTTACCAGACAAGTTAACCCCGAACTGAGAGAGTCAACTCCACAAGTATCACAGAAGAAAGACAAAGCACAACAGAAATAGAAGTAAGCTCGAGTCAACCACTGAAGATCACGAGCCGACTCTGAAGATCTCGATTCGACCTTTGAAGATGTCGAGTCGACCTCTCTATGCCTAACAATAGTAACAACTAGTTTTTCTGTAAGTCATAAGGGCTATTGTAATCTCACAACAGCTATTTTAATCTATCTAATGATTGGGAGAGTATTCCAACCACTTTCAAAAAGTATAAATGCATGGAAACACTAAAAAAAGAGAGGAGCTCAAGCAGTACAATAAAAAATCCGTCAGAGCAAAAAAGAGAAAGAAAAAGAAAGAGAGCTTTCAAGAGAAAAATCATTTGAGAGTATTCACAGTGAGTTGAACAATCACATCTTCCACAGCTAAGAGTTGGTGAAGTGCATTCAAGATCAATTAAAGCCAACCAACAGAGTCAACAAAACTTCATAAAAAGATTTCAAATGAAAAAGGATATAAAAGTTCTTAAAATAAGAAATGATCATGAAACTGAATTTAAAAATCATGATTTTGAAAGATTATGCAATAAAAATAGAATTGAACATATTTCTCTACACCTAGGACACTTCAAGAGAATAAGATGGTAGAAAGAAAAAATAGAATTCTTGAAGAAATGGCTAGGATTATGCCATATAAAAGCCATCTTCCAAAATATTTTTGGGTTGAGACAATCAACATAGCTTGTCACACTTTAAACAAGATTTCTATCAGATCTTTGTTAAAGAAAACACCCTATAAGCTATAAATAAATAGAAAACCTAAAATTAGGTATTTTTACATTTTTGGTTACAAATGTTTCGTACTTAATAATGGAAAAGATAAGCTAGAAAAATTTGATGCTAAATCTGATGAAACTATCTTTCTAGGATACTCTTCATTTAGCAAAGCATATAGAGTTTTCAATAAAAGAACTTTAGTAGTAGAAGAGTCAATTCATATTATATTTGATGAGACTAATAATCTTTCTTCAAGAAAAAAACAAGCTTTTGATGATGATGCAGATTATTTAAACAAGGAAATGAAGGAGTTCACCTTGAAGGACATAACTATACAAGATCCAATGGGCCGTGTGTTAGAACCCGCCCATGCTGCTGATATTTCAAAAACAAAATCAAATGGCAGCGGAAGGGGCATGTGCGGGATCGACGTTCATCGCATGAACATCGTTTGATAACCGTTCGTAGATGGATAAGGATTAAAAACTTTTAATCTAATTAGAAGATCAGATCTTCACCTTGTGCGGGTAGATGATCACCGCAAACTGATGATCGTGGTTTTTGAATGAAGATTCGCTTGAAGCCGTTCAAGTGCCCGGCCTCTACGGGTATCCACACGAAGCAGGATCCGATCCAAGCTCTCTATCTCACCGGGGTGCTAGCTCCCTTGCAGAGATAACTTTTGATGGCTGATCTCCTCTCTTTCAATCAACCCTTGATTGTGCTTGAGAGGAGGAAGAAGAAGAAGCAACCAAGGAAGAAGAACACAGCCCCTGCAGCCTTCTTTCTTTTCCCTGCGTTGGAAGGAAGAAGGGAGGAAGAGGATGCCGCCAACACCTTGGACTTTGTTCTTCCTTGCTTGCGGCTGAACCAAGAGGAGAGGAGAGGGAGGCGTACGGCTTGAAGAGGAGGAGGACCAAGTGTGCCCTAGGTGCCGCCTACAAATTAGGAGCCCTTGATCACCTTCCAAGAGGGGCGCCGGCCCCTCTTGTGTTGCCGCCCCAAGCAAAGGAAAGGAGGAGGGGCGTGTGCCCCTCCTTTATGGTTGCCCTAATCCTCATTAGGTAAGAATTTGGATGCCCTAATGTGATTAAGTCCTAATCCAATTAGGCTTAGTCCAAGGGTGAACCAATTTGGGTCCAATCTAGGTAAGTCCTAATCTAATTAGAACTTAAATCAATTTTGACTCAATTGAACTCTTCAATCCTAATCCAATTAGGAGTCTTATTGATTCATTAGATTAATAATTAATTGTGACTTAAGAAACCCTAATCCAAATTAGAACATATTTGATTTTAGTCATAATCCAATTAGGACTCTATTTGAATCCGAAGTCCTAATCTGATTAGGACTCTAGGAATCCTACTCCAAGTAGGAATCCGATTCTAATTCAAAACTCCTAATCTTATTAGGATTGTAGAAATCCTATTCCAAGTAGGAATCCCAGTCCTACTCCAACTAGGATTCCCAGTCCTAATCCAATTAGGACTCTAGGAATCCTTACTCGAAGTAGGACTCTTGTTTTAAGTCCAATTAATTAATTCCCTTTGTTCCTTCTTCAACTGAATATCAATCGAATTGATTACTTGTGATTCCTAATCACGATTCAACCATTGGATCGGTCAATACTTCTAGTGTGTGTGACCCCATAGGTTCTACTCTGACTGGTAGTGAGATATATCATGATCTCTATCATGATATCATTAAAAACTCCTTTCAATGGATTGGAACGATTCCAACTCTACTCATTAGGGTTTATCGATCATCGAGATAATCCCTGTGAGTCCCACCATCCACCAGTGACACCTAGCAGCATGTAGTGGCTACCCAGTAGAATAGAATGATGAACCTCTAGGTGCAGTTATCATGTGATACAGTCCTACTATCGTGGATCCCTACAGGACGGAGGTCATGGACAACTCGTCAAACCCCATCGTCTGTCATATGTGAAGATTTATTCGACTTAAGTTCGAGAGTGGAAAACCCTTTTTCTACTATGCATACTGCCCCGGCCGAGGTCTTACGAACTCAGTCTTATAAATCACATAGGATCTCTCCTTATCTATCAAGGTCGATAGATTCCTTATAGCCGCATACCCTACTCCTACAGTGAACTTACTGCAGCCAATCTACACTGCATGGACCCATATGGCTAGAGACCATGTATGTGTGCAGTCAAACTACAATAACCTCACTGTGAGTAGCCGAAGCACCGCAGGTCAAAGGACCAGTCACACTACTGCAACATCAAGCAAGTCACTGACGAGTGGATAGACATCCAAGTGACTTCTTGTATTGGTCACGCTCAGTACCCTTGTTCTCTAACAAGCACCTGCACTACCACTTCAGTGTCCCTACACTGTGGACTCAAGTCTCGTCCATCCAGAAGGAAAGTGATCTGTGCACTGATCGGATCGATCACCGTCCGCGTGATGATCCATTGATCAGGAGCATTTAGAAATTAATCACCAATGATACATGGCTCAAATTCTCAACTCTTGAGAATATGTATCATCATCTTATTAATTTCTTGGACGATTCATAGACACATAAACAATATGAATGAAAAAGATGCCTTTTATTTATTCAATAATAAATAGTCAAGTACAAAATTATGTCCCTAGAATTAACAATGTGTCAGCCAGATTGGCTTCTAGGGCATACATCTAACACCGTGAAGAAAAGATAATGATGATCAAGAAAAAGAGGATCAACCACAACAATAATCTCAAGGTATACATGACTTACCTAGAGAATGGAGGTATGTTCATAGTCACCCTAAAGAACTTATTATTGGCGATCATTCACATGGGGTAAGAACTAGATCATCTATTAAAGATACATATAATTATTTAGATTTTATTTCTAAAATTGAACCTAAATCTATAAAAAATGCTGAACAAAATCATAATTGGTTAATTGTTATGCAAAAAGAATTAAACCAATTTAAAAGAAATAATATTTAGAAACTTGTAACTAGACCTAAGGACTATCCTATAATGGAAACTAAATGGGTTTACAGAAATAAACTAAATGAAGATGGAATTGTAGGAAGAAATAAAGCTAGACTTATTGCTAAAAGATATAACTAAGAAAAAGGCATTGATTTTGATGAAACTTTTGCTCCTATAGCAAGACTAGAAGTTAACAATTATTACTTGTATTTTCTTGTTACATGAATTTCAAACTATTTCAAATAGACGTTAAAAATACCTTTCTAAATAGTTTTATTATTAAGAAATTTTATGTGGAACAACTGTCTAGATTTGAAAATTATAAATTTTTAATTATGTATTCAAATTAAACAAGGTATTGTATGGTTTAAAGCAAGCTCCTAAAGCTTGGTATAAAAGATTAAGCAAGTTTCTGTTAAAAAATAATTTCTCAAGAGAAAATATGGATAAAATTCTTTTTATAAAAAGAAAAGATAATGATACATTAATTGTACAAATATATATTGATGATATTATATTTGGTGTAGCTAATAAAGTTTTATGTCCAGATTTTGCTAAGCCCATGTAGAGAGAATTCGAGATGAGCATGATGGGCACACTTACATTCTTTCTCGAACTCCAAATCAAGCAAACAAGAGATAGAATCTTCATTAGCCAAAGCAATTATATAAGAAAAATCTTAAAAAAAAATTGGCATTGAAAAAACAAAGCACATCAGTACTCCTATGAGCTCCTCTTATAAATTAGACAAAGATAAGCATAGTAAAAGTATTGATTCAAAACTTTATAGATGTATGATAGAATCTTTATTATATTTAACTGCTAGTAGACCTGATATCATATTTATTATTTGTTTATGTGCTAGTTATCAATCTAACTCTAAAGAATCACTCTTAACTCCAATTAAAAGAATATTAAGATACTTAAATGGAACATAAAATCTTGGTTTATGGTACTCTAAACTATCTTTAATAAACCTAGTAGGGTATTCAGATGTTAATTTTATTAGTTGTAAAATTGATAGAAAAAGCACCAGTGGAACTTGTCAGTTCTTAGGAGTTAACTTGATCTCATGATTTAGTAAGAAACAAAATTTGGTAGCTTTAATTATAGTAGAGGTTGAATACATAGAAATTGAAAGTTGTCGTGCTAAAATCTTATGAATTAAGCAATAACTTGAAGATTATGACATAAAACTTGATAAAATATTCATAAGATGTGATAATACAAGTGCTATTAATTTAACTAAAAATTTAATTCGGCACTCAAAAACTAAGCACATCGAGATAATACATCATTTCATAAGAGACCATGTTCAAAACAATGATATAATGATTGACTTTGTTTGTTCTAAAAAATAACTTGCTGATATCTTTACAAAATCTTTAGATGAAGACAAACTTCGTTTGATTAGAAGCGAATTAGGAGTTTGTAATCTCTTTTGTTAAAATCCTTCTGTTAAACTTGTGATCATCATTAATTCTATTGCATTCTGTTGAAAATCTTAAATTTTTTTCTTTGTGTGCCGACTCTTAATTTGAGGAGTCAACTCTGGATCATGAGGAGCCGACCCCTTTAGAGTAAGAGGGAGCTTCGAGTCGATTCGAGAGTTAACTCAAAGTTCTGCTGGCTGTGGAGGAGTCTGACTCTTAGAACTCGAAAGGATGACCCCACTACTTAGGAGCTGACTCAAAAGAGAGTTCAAACCAACCCCTGTGTCGGAGAGAGATGTTATATTTGAACATTTCCAATTTTATTTTACTTTGTCTCTCCCTCATTCCATTTGAAACTTTGCTCTACCCTCTTCTCCTCCAAAATCAGTTCATCCTCGACCTAAATTTCTTTCCTTTCGGGTGGATTGGTCTCTCAATGGATCCCAAAGTAGATTGCTCAACGGATGAAGAGGACAAAAATCCTAGTTCCGCCGGAGAGAAGAACCAAGGCTAGAATGAATAGAGTGCTTTCACAGGCTGAAGAGACATCACCTTCTCCTCCCCAACCTAGTAAGAGAGTTCTATGAAAATATGAAGTTTGGGGTTGGAAGTTTGGAGTCCATAGTTAAAGGAACCTATATTTAGTTGGATACTTCAAGTTTAGAAAGAATGTTGCACATGCCGACCACTAGACCTTCAAATGTCTATCTTGAAAGCGTCGGTTAGGACTGCAACTCATTTTAGGAAGAGAAAAAGTGAATGAAATGGAAGAAGTCAGTGTAAATTAACTTTCTGTGGAGATGAGACTTCTTCACCACATGATCCGTTGGATCTTCTTCCCTAAGATGGAAAGATTTGACTTAATCTTAAAGAGAGACATTCTGATGATATTTCATGTGCTCAAGATGAGTCCCTTGAATTTGCCCTCACTTATGTTCTGCCACAGACACGAGGCAACAATTAGGTCAAAGGCATCTCTGCCTTACGGTATGTTTTTGATGTTAGTGCTCAGGAAACAGGAGGTAGTGCTTGAAGAAGAAACCTCGAGAGCACTGCTGCACACTAACACCTATATTGACCAGTCTCTGCATCGAATAGGTTGTATTCTAAGATTGACAGTCATTGGGTACAACGAGGTGGTGCTGGTAGATACGATGAGCCTTCAGAGGCTGGACCTAGTGAGCCTGTAGCGCACTGATGAGCACATTGAGCCACCTACCCCTATGGAGGTGCCTTCAATAAAGGAGCTTAGAGATGAGGACTTCATGGCATCTTTTGAGCATCATTGAGCAAGCGCTGGTTGGACTGATAACTTTTGGATTTACTAGTTAGGGAGGACAACAAGCTTCTGAGTCACCACATGGCACTCTTCTTACAAACCAGAGATTGGAGCCTTATGTTTTTTCATTTACCCAGATGATTGCTGAGTTGAGGCATGATGTCTCTGAGATACGATTCTTGGTGAATAGTTAGTAATAGGGGATAACAAATATTGAGGGAGAGACTATATACATACAGGCATATGTCAAAAGAGATATCAGCAAATCCACTGCAAGTGTTTAGAGGATTAGTGAGCGGATTCTAGAGATGCTTAGAGATGTTTGAGATGAATCCAAACGCCTGATAGAATCCCTTACTTATTCAACCTCTATTTTTATTGATATAATCGGTCATTTCACCCAAGAGTTGAGAGCTAGTCAAGCCTATCAACCTGGTCCTTCTTGTCCACCTCATCCTCCTCTAGGGTTTGGAGCTAGGAGAACAACTATCCATTGCCCTTGTTGTAGCCGACCCTATTCCTCCTCCTCCTCATCATCCACCTCCTCTAATGAATTTAGAACTTTGGATCTTTTCTTGTCCTTCATTTTGTATAGATTTCTAAGTCATTTTGAACTGTACCTAACTTCTATACTTTATACTCAAAGTTTGAAAAATTCATACTTGTACTTCAACTCTATTCTTAATGAAAATTTACAGTTGAAATTCAAATAATCTATTTGTTTGTGTGATGTGCTTCAATATGACAATTTTTTTTAGTAAATGGATATTTATCTTTTTTTTTGTGCTTTTCTATCTATTTTTTTACTCTTCAGTGTTGCAATTGTGGTTAATGAATGAATATTTCAGTTTGGATGTTTAAGTGCTTTTCAATGTTTATCTATCTTTCATATGTAATGTTCATCTCTTAAGTACCCTCCTTATTGATAATGACAAAAAGAGGAGAAAAAGGAAAGAGCTGGAGAAAAGTTCAAAAAAAGAACAAAAGAAAAGTAAAAAGGGGGAGAAAAGTTTAAGGCAAATATACATGAAGGAAGAAAATGCATCAATGGAAAACAAGAAAAGCAAGCAAGTTAATACAAAATCTCTAAAAATGGTTATTTGAAATGCTCTTTTAAAAGCTCTATTATTACATCAAAAAGGGAGAGAATTACTTATATAGACAACCTTATGGTTAATCAAGTATCAAGAATGTTTGACATCATGCAAATATAAATTTTAAAAGAATATTATGTCTCTCTGAGTTTTGCAAATTCAGATATTTTTTTGCTTGTATCTTCTATCTGAATTTCACAAATTCATACTCTATTCTAAAAGATGTTATCATTGTTTACATCATTCTCTTTTGGAATTAGAAGATTTTGTCAGCATCAAAAAGGAAGAGATTGTTGACCCTAAAGAGTTGATTTTGATAATACAAAATAATTGAGTAAAAGGATAACTAATCTGTTGTCTTGAGCTTAATTGATCAATTTTAGAAAGCAAAGAAGAAAGTTTTCAGTTAGTCTTAAATAAAAATCATCTATCCAGAGTTTCATATCAAGAAGCATAACTCCAAAAAGGCCACAAAAATAATTCTTGGAAGCTCACATGTAGATACAGAAAATTTTATCCTGAGCTACCTCAAGAGTCGACTCCAAGTTTGCAACGAGTCGGTACACTATTGCTGATTGATACGCCTTCATGAGTTAACTCCAGCATATCGTGAATCGCCCCAGAATAGTCTTAGAAGACAGACCAAAAGCCGTAGAATTCAATATAGTGGTGAGTCGATCCATAAAATGCATGAGCTGACTTCAGTCTAACAAGAGTCGACCCTAGAGACAAGCGAGTCGACCTCTGAATGGCCATAGAGAAAAGAAAGAGAGTTGAAAATATCATCTCATTAGCAAATCGAACCTTGAAAATCATGAGCCCACTCTAGTCAAATAAGAAACCACTCTAGAAAATAATGAGTCAACCCCGAAATGGCCATAGTGGAAAAACAGAGCACAGTAAAATTTAGTCCGTTGGAGAGTCGACCCCTAAATTAAGAGAACCGACTCCACAAGTGCCATAGAAGAAAGACAGATCTCCAAAATAGTCGATGTAGGACCAAATGTAATCAACCCTTTTAATCCTAACACTTCTGAGTCATTCGATTAAACATTCATCCATCACCTAGAACCTAAAATATATATGAAGCGATGGTTATTGGTTCAATTCCCCTTAACCCTAGCCGCCCTCCTCATGATCTCACCTCTCTCCCACTCTCCTCGCTGCTTGACCTCCTTCCATCCGAAAATCACTACCTCTCTTGTAGCTCCCCATGAGCCCCTAGGCATCCAAGGCTGTGCTCTATCCCCAACCAACGATCCCCCTTCTGACCCCCTTCCTTGATCTTTTTGGTCGCCCCTCCTCCTAAGGTTGTCACTGTCGCCACCTCATCCTTGTGGAGTGATTGACTAAAACCCCATTTGATTTTGATGAGCTCAAAGCATTTGAGTATATCTTTTGATTACTAATGAATTCAATTGAGTGTTTCAGTGAAAATCCTGTCCAAGTGTCTCTAGACTTGGTTCATAGTATTTTGGTTAAGTTAAGAAGTCTGCTGAACCAAAGTCTGAGACTCGAGTCGACTCCCGAGTATCACGAGTCGACTCCAAACGTATCAAGTTCACTGGCACGAGCTCGAGTCGACTCCAGATCAGTACGAGTCGACTCCGACTGAGAACAGACAGAAGGACAGAAAGCTTCAACTCAGAAACTGTCAACGAGTCGACTCCCGAAGTGCGCGAGTCGACTCCAATGTTCAACGAGTCGACTCCAGGGTAGTAAGAGTCGACTCCAAGAGGAACACAAAGAAAAGTCAGAAGAGCAGTTTTCGGGTCTGAGATTCGAGTCAACTCCGGTGGAACGCGAGTCGACTCCGATGGTTGGCAGGTCGACTCCAAAGAAGGTGAGAGTCGACTCTCAGAGGAACACAAAGAAAAAGTCAGAGAACAATTTTCGGACTCTGAGATTCGAGTCGACTCCCGCAGTACGCGAGTCGACTCCGAGACTGAGCGACCATCAACAGACAGAAGACCATGTTACTGCCTCTGAGATTCGAGTCGACTCACAGACAGCTCGAGTCGACTCCGAGACAAGCTTCACGTCAAAAGGCAGAAGACCAACTTTCGGAAACTGAGAGCCGAGTCGACTCCAAGGAAGTTCGAGTCGACTCCAAGACTGGATGAGCCAAAAGACAGAGAATCGGGAGTTCGGGCTCTGAGATTCGAGTCGACTCCCAGGACAGTCGAGTCGACTCGAGTGGACAAAATTCAAAATTGGATCCACGGACTTCAGTGGATGAGCCGACTCCAAAATTGCCAGGTCAGCTCCAGAAGTTGGCGAGTCGACTCCGGGTCAAGACGAGTCGACTCCCAGTCATGAAGGCAACTTTAATTCAAATCTGGAACAGTTGCCGAGTCGACTCCGGAAAAGCTTGAGTCGACTCCCGCTACAGCCGAGTCGACTCCTGATCGCGCGAGTCGACTCCAACCCACCAACGGTCATATTGTCAGGCTGCGCAGAGTGTGCAGAACGGGCAGAAAAAGCAGTGTAACGGCTAGTTTCCGTGGGGGTTGGCTTAAATAGCCACAGAAGACTGTAGCAAGGCAGAGAACAACCATTCCACTCCAAGCATTCAAGCTTTCAACTCTGCAACTTGTTCTTCAACGAAAAAGAGGGAAGATCTGCAATAACTGCATCCAACTACATCTTCTCAACATTAAAAGCTTCCTCCTCCTGCATTCAAGTCGACCACTCTTTCAAGAGGAGACCAGAAGTTCAAGAAGCCATTCCTCATCTCCGATCTAAAAGCGTTTGAGGCTTCTTAACTTCATTTATTGTTCATATTGTTTTTATCTGCTTTTTGAGAAGCTGTTTTCTGTTTTCTTTTACACACTGTATTTACTTGGTTCAATCGGGGGATTGAATCAAGGGGATTAAGGTTGGTTGGTGAGCCAAGTTAAAACCAACGTGTGTAAGGGTTTGATTGTGAGCCCGAGAAAACAATCGGGGTTGGTTCTAGTCGGTGAGCCTGGGAAAACCGACCGAGTTCGTTGTGAGCTCGTAAAACAACAAGTTTGGTTGTGAGCTTGGAAAACAACCGACTGTAATCCAAGGGGGTTATAGTGAAATTCCCAAGTGTGACTTGGGGAGTGGACGTAGGAGCAAGGGTTAGCTCCGAACCACTATAAAACCTTGTGTTTGTGATTGATTGGCTCCTTTCTTCTTCCTCTCACATCACTCACAGCACTTAGCATTAATTAAATAACTTGCAATAGTTTTTAATTAATCATCCATAACATTTTAATTATTCAAATTACTTTAAAACCCAATTCACCCCCCCTCTTGGGTTGTCTATTTGGGCAACAAGTGGTATCAGAGCCAAAAACTCTTCCACTCAAGAGTTAAAAGATCAAAATGACAACCCCATTTGGATCTTCTCACATTGAGGGTCAGTCCACCCAAAGACCCCCTTTCTTCAATGGATCCGACTACTCATACTGGAAGGCTAGGATGAGAATATTCATCCAAGCCCAAGACTATGAGATGTGGACCATTGTAGTGAATGGCCCATACATCCCATCCACATATGTAGAGGGTGTTAAGGTACCCAAATTAGAAAAGGATTGGGATGAACATGACATGAGGAAGGCACAATTAAACTCTAAAGCTATGAATGTGTTTTATTGTGCCTTAGACCGTAATGAATTCAATAGGGTTTCAACTTGCAATTCTGCAAAAGAAATTTGGGACAGACTTGAAGTGACCCATGAGGGCACGAATCAAGTCAAGGAATCCAAAATAAACATCTTGGTTCATAAATATGAACTATTTAAAATGGATTCAAATGAAACAATCATATGCATGTTCACAAGGTTTACTGATATTGTCAATGGCCTAAAAAGCCTTGGCAAGAACTATACTAACAGTGAACTTGTCAGGAAAATCCTTCGGTGTCTACCAAGGTCGTGGGAAGCTAAAGTGACGGCAATCCAAGAAGCTAAAGACTTGAACAAGCTTCCACTTGAAGAGCTCCTTGGATCACTTATGACGCACGAGCTCACCATGAAACAACACAACGAGGAAGAGTCCTCCCATAAGAAAAAGGTAATAGCTTTAAAATCTACTTCATCTAACAAAGACTTATCTTGCAGTAGCAGCAGTGAAGAAGAAGAAGATGAGGAAGATGGTGGTGAGGCACTTCTTGTGCGCAAGTTCAGGAAATTCATCAACCACAAGAAGTCCTATCATCAAAGGAGAGGCCCCTCAAATTCCTACCGCAAGGACAAAGGTAAGGAAAGAGAAAATGAGGGGATTGGGTGCTATGAGTGCAAAAAGCCGGGACACATCAGAGCTGAGTGTCCCTTACTAAAGAAGGGCAGCAAGTACAAGAAGAAGAAGAAAGCCCTTGTCACCACCCTATCGGACTCCGACGCATCATCTTCATCATCGGATGAAGAACAAGAAGAGAAGGCCAATTTCTGCTTCATGGCCAACGAAAACGAGGTAACTTCCGATACGCATTTTGATTTTACATTTGATGAACTTTATGATGCGTTTAATGAATTAATGATTGAATATAAGAATATAAATGTTAAAAACAGAGAACTAAAAGTAACTAACCAAACTTACATTCATAAGCATGATTCATTAATTAAGGATAAAGATAATCTTACCAAAGAAAATCTAGAACTTAAGACAAGCAACCAACTCTTAATTAAGAAGACTAACAACTTAACGAAAGATAATGAAAAACTAACTAAGGAACTTTCAGAACTTAAAAACCATAAACAAATCTTAAACAAGGATCTCACAAAAGAACTAAATGATTTAAAAGCAGAAAATCAAACATTAACTAAAGAACTTGGAAAATACAAACCTTTAGTTGAAAAGTTTACGTATAGCTCTGAAAAGTTAAATATGATACTTAATAATCAACGAGCCGTATTTAATAAAGCGGGTTTAGGATATAAACCAAGAAATAAACAAAAACTTCTTAGTAACTTCTTTGTTAAAGCTGGAAAAACTAAAATTAAGAAAATAACTTGCTTTTGTTGTGGTACAGTAGGTCATAAAGCAAATGTGTGTAATTTTAGAAAAAGTAAAACTAAAAGAAAAATTAAAAAGGTATGGGTTCCAAAAGGAACCAACTTGACTAACCATGAAGGACCCAAGAAAACTTGGGTACCTAAGATGACATGATTTGCTTGTGTAGGAGTGTCTTGCAGCCAAAGTCAACAAAAACTGCTGGTATTTGGATAGTGGCTGCTCAAGGCACATGACGGGTGATAAAGATCAATTTTTCACCCTTGAAGCTAAGAAGGGAGGTGATGTGACGTTTGGAGACAACAACTAAGGTCACATCATTGGTATTGGTAAAGTTCAAATCACCCCTTCTACTTTTATAGATAATGTTAGATATGTTGATGGTCTTAAGCATAACTTGTTAAGCATTAGTCAATTATGTGATAAAGGATATGATGTTATGTTGAAACCATCACTATGCATTATAACAAATCCTAATGATAATAGTTTAGTTTTTAAAGGAATTAGACGTGGAAATGTATATGTTGTAGACCTAGAAGATCTTGCAAAACATAACCAATGTCTAGTTGTAAATGAAACTAAAGATAATGATGCTAGTTGGTTATGGCACCGTAAGTTAGGTCATGCAAGCATGGACACAATAACTAAACTAGTTAAAAGAGACTCCGTGATAGGTTTGCCAAAATTAAAATTTGAAAAGAACAAAATATGTGAAGCATGTCAATTTGGCAAACAATCTAGGAACTCTTTTAAATCCATAAAATGTGTCTCTACTTCTAGGCCTCTAGAATTACTACACATGGACCTATTTGGTCCAACTAGAACAACAAGCCTAGGTGGAAATAAATATGGTCTAGTTATAGTAGATGATTACTCTAGGTACACATGGGTCATGTTTCTAGCGCATAAGGATCAAGCATTTTCTATGTTTAAGAAGTTCCATAAGGAAGTAACAAATGCTAGAGAGTCTTCAGTCATAGCCATTAGAAGTGACCATGGTACCGAATTCGAAAATCAATTATTTGACGAATTTTGTAGTAAAAAGGGGATAACCCATAATTTTTCTGCACCTAGGACACCACAACAAAATGGAGTTGTGGAAAGAAAGAATAGAACACTAGAGGAAATGGCTAGGACTATGTTATGTGAAAGTAACCTCCCTAAGTACTTTTGGGGAGAAGCCATTAATACCTCTTGTCACATATTAAATAGAGTTTTATTAAGACCCATTATAAAGAAAACACCTTATGAACTTTGGAAAAACAAAAAACCAAAAGTTAATTACTTTCATATCTTTGGATGTAGGTGTTTTGTACATAATAATGGGAAAGATAGTCTAGGGAAATTTGATCCTAAATCTGATGAAGGAATATTCTTAGGTTATTCTACAACTAGTAAAGCCTATAGAGTCTTTAATAAAAGAACCCTAGTTATAGAAGAATCTATACATGTTGTTTTTGATGACTCTAGTGACATCTCATCTAGTAAGAAGGTTAATTTTGATGATGATGTTGAAATACTTGAAGAAAAGATAGATGAGATGGGATTACAAGATGATAATCAAAAATTGATTGAAGAAGCATCATCAAGCCAAGAGCCTATTGTGGATCATGGGCTAACAAAAGCTTGGAGGTATGCTCACGGGCATCCTAAGGAACTCATTCTAGATGATCCATCTCAACCGGTTAGGACTAGAGCTTCACTTAGAAATTTGAATAACCATCTAGCTTTTGTTTCACACTTTGAGCCCAAACATATAGAAGAAGCCAAAAATGATGTAAATTGGATAAATGCAATGCAAGAAGAACTAAATCAATTTACTAGAAACAAAGTGTGGGATCTAGTAGAGAGACATTCTGAATATCCAATTATAGGTATAAAATGGATATATAAAAATAAGCTAGATGAAAATGGAATTGTTATAAGGAATAAGGCTAGACTAGTGGCAAAGGGTTATAATCAAGAAGAAGGCATAGATTTTGATGAAACCTTTGCTCCCGTAGCTAGACTTGAGGCTATTAGACTATTATTAGCATATGCATGCTCTAAGGATTTCAAACTATTTCAAATGGATGTAAAAAGTGCATTTTTAAATGGGTATATTAATGAGGAAGTGTATGTAGAACAACCTCCTGGTTTTGAAAATCATCAATACCCTAATCATGTGTATAAACTGAACAAAGCACTTTATGGATTAAAACAAGCACCTAGAGCATGGTATGAGAGACTTAGTAAATTCCTATTAGAACATGAATTCTCTAGGGGAAATGTAGACACAACATTATTTCTGAAAAAGCAAAATAAGGAGATGTTATTAGTACAGATTTATGTTGATGATATCATTTTCGGTGCTACTAACAATCGCCTCTGCGAAGAGTTTGCTGATTTGATGCAGAGTGAGTTTGAGATGAGCATGATGGGAGAGCTGAACTACTTCCTCGGGCTTCAAATCAAACAATCTGAAGGAGGCATCTTCATCAATCAAGCAAAATATGTCAAGGAGATGCTCAAGAAGTTTGATATGGAAGGAAACAAATCAATCAGCACCCCCATGAGCTCATCATGCAAATTAGATCAAGATGAATCAGGTAAATCTGTAGATCAAAAACTTTATAGAGGTATGATAGGATCTTTACTATATCTTACTGCAAGTAGACCTGATATTATGTTTAGTGTTTGCATGTGTGCTAGATATCAGGCTAATCCTAAAGAATCACACCTAGCTGCAGTTAAGAGAATTTTTAAATACTTAATAGGAACTAAGAACATAGGGCTATGGTACTCTAAAGAATCTAGCCTAAACTTAATAGGGTACACAGATTCAGATTTCGCTGGATGTAAGCTTGATAGAAAAAGTACCAGCGGGTCGTGTCAGTTTCTAGGAGAAAATCTAATCTCATGGTTTAGCAAGAAACAAAACTCGGTTGCATTATCCACTGCAGAAGCTGAATATGTGGCAGCCGGGAGTTGTTGTGCTCAAATCTTGTGGATTAAACAATAATTAGAAGATTATGGCATTAAACAAGATAAAATCTCCATTAATTGTGATAATACAAGTGCCATAAATCTAACTAAAAATCCAATTCAACATTCAAGAACTAAACACATTGAGATAAGACATCACTTCATAAGAGATCATGTATTGAATGGTGATGTGTCACTCCAATTTGTTTGTACTGATAATCAATTAGCAGATATTTTTACAAAACCCCTAAGTGAAGAGAGGTTTAGCGTGCTTAGGAGGGGATTAGGAGTGATTGATCCATCCTAGTGGGAGTTTTCACTAGATTAATTGATTTTGATAATTAGAATGCGGTTAAAATAGAGTTTCTATTCAATGATCATCAAATCAGATCCCAATTAGGTGATTTTCCCTCATTTGGCACGGTTATAGCATGACTTTTAGGTGCGTGCCAAGGTTAGAGACGACTCGAGTAAGTTTCAGAGCCGACTCCTAAGGGGGAGTCGACTCGCGCATTTGCGGGAGTCGACTCGCAAAGATGGCAGCTGAGGGGGAGTCGACTCGCACATTGTCGGGAGTCGACTCGAAGTCTACAGGCGCATAAGGAGAGTCGACTCGCGCATATTCTGGAGTCGACTCGAGGTCGAGTCGACTCGCGACTCAGGGGAGTCGACTCGCAGTCGGGATCCGACTTTTTAACCCTAGGTTTGTCGTTTCGCAAACACTTTTCTTTCAAGCCGCCACTGTTCAAAAAGCCCTAGAGCCGACTCCTAGGTCGTCCCCGATCGTCTCCAACCTCTGTTCGGTCGATTTTTCACCGGTTCTTAGGGTTTTCGTCCGTTCCTAGGTCGTCTCCGGTCCGTCCCGAGTCTCCTCCGTCGACCTTTCTCCGTCCTTTAGGTGTTTCTTCCCGTTTACGTCAACATGCCTCGTAAGACCGTGGTTAGGAAGAGGTCCCGTCCCGAGGCCGGTCCCGAGCGGCGCTCCAAGGCGCGGCACGATCCCGCGAGGCAACCACCTCCGGCTCGTTCCCCGCCTAGGGCGGTTCCCGTGAGGCCATTGGCCGGAAAAGCCGTCACCACCGGGAGGTATGTCGACTTTGACTATCTCTCCCAGGAAGGGTTCACCATAGGTGATAGGCTTAGAGCCCAGGGCCTAGAGTACTTCCTCACTTTGGACCTTCCCACTTACCCTGGCCTTGTTCAAGAGTTTTATAGTACCGTCCATCGGGGAGATGGAGGTATCGAGGGCACAGTAGTAGGTGTCCCTGTGCGTGTCACGGAGGATCTCATTGCCCACATCCTCCACCTTCCATTAGTAGGGGTGGCTCCCGCACACCCTGAGGATAGAGTTGAGGCCCTTACGGTCGTCTTAGGGCATCCACCTCAGTCCCCCCTAGACGAGGTATCTGCTAGCTCACTTCCTATTGAAGTGAGAATCCTTTTGAGTATTCTGTCCAGGTCCATCTTCCCTAAGACAGGAAGATTTGATTTTGTAAATGAGAGGGACCTAGCTATTATGTCTTACATTCTTCAGGACACCCCGGTCAATTTTCCCAAACTCATCTATAGGTATATGTGTGAGCCCCTTGATAGACCTAGGCTCACCCTCCCATACGGCATGATTTTCACCCTTTTCTTTAGGGAGTACGAGATTCCCATTCCTGAGAGGGAACCCTCTCGTGCATTGCGATGGACTGATCGCTTGTGTACGGGGACCATACACAGGATGGGGTTTCGGAAGAGAGAAGGGATCTGGGTTAGGAAGTCTACCCTCACCACTCAGACCACCAGACCTTCTCCCAGTCCTGAGCCCGATTCCGACTATCCAGATCTCCCAGACCTTCCATCCACTCCTCCTGCTCCTACCACCTCCGCCGGACCTTCCTCCTCGGCTCCACCATCTATGGAGGTCCGGATTGATCCTGAGCAGCTCCGGGAGCTGCGGCAGGAGATCGTCCGAGATGTGAGGGATGAGCTACTTCGGGAGCTCAGAGGCTCGGTGCCTGCTCCCTCTTCTGCGCCCACATCCTCCGCCTTGGTCCCATCCTTGACAGCCGTGACAAACATGACGGCTGAGGTGCGGCAAGAAATCTACAACATGAGGACCTTGGTACAGGCCCAGTTCCACAGCATGAGTGAGGTCACGAGCTCCACTCGACAGATGCGAGAGGAGATAGGCCGTGACATGCACACCACCACCGAGGGGGCCGAGCGCTTGTCGAATGTACTCATCGACAAGCTGGACGCACTTCAGACATCGGTGACTGGGCTTCAGACGTCGGTGACAGAGCTCTCCACTACACATAGCAGAGCCACCACGTCTATCATCACACAGCTTGGCCATGTGACAGATGCAGTAACCCTCCTCATGGAGCAGAGCCGATTGAGAGGAGGAGCACCATCCTCGAGAGGAGGTGCCACATCCTCGAGAGGAGGAGCCACATCCTCCAGAGGAGGAGATGCATCCTCGAGAGGGGGAGCTTCATCCTCGAGGAGGACATAGATGTGTTTGAGTTGTGTTTTATCTTGTTTTACTTTACTTATTGTATTCTCAAATGTATTTACATTCATATCAATACAATGAGTAGACATTTTATCTTCAATTATGTGCCATTTGATGATTGGTTGTGCCATTGATTGTGTGTGATTACCTCCTTTTTGATATGATGACAAAAAGGGGGAGAAATATGTATAAAATATGTAAAAGGGGAGAAATATGTATAAAATATGTAAAAGAAATCAATAAAAAGATAAACTCTTAAAAACACACACAAATTTGTTCTAAGTGGATTCGGTACCTCGAGGCTCATTATCTCTCTTTTGGGGCTCCTAATGGAGTAATCTCCAGAATCTATTCAAGGGATATTCGGAGATTAGCTGAATCCTACTCAAGAACAAATTGACAGATTTTTCCTCTAAAAACAAAAAATTCAGTTCAAAAATTTCAAAACATGAAAAGGAAATTCAGAAAATCAAAACATAGTTGAATGCATATGTTGAGGGGGAGAATTTGAATTATAATCAAGCTAAATCATTAATGACATATAAGCCAAACAATTGATTGCATAATATGAAGGCTTATATAATTCCAAATGAAAGGGGGAGCTTTAACTCCGAAATTTGATGTTTCACTCCTTTCAAACTTGGATAAATTAAATTATCAGACATTTGAATTCATTTATGGATTTTATTTCATTATTTATTGAGCAAGTCATTTTACATATACTCAAAGTTTTGTCATCATCAAAAAGGGGGAGATTGTGGAGTGATTGACTAAAACCCCATTTGATTTTGATGAGCTCAAAGCATTTGAGTATATCTTTTGATTACTAATGAATTCAATTGAGTGTTTCAGTGAAAATCCTGTCCAAGTGTCTCTAGACTTGGTTCATAGTATTTTGGTTAAGTTAAGAAGTCTGCTGAACCAAAGTCTGAGACTCGAGTCGACTCCCGAGTATCACGAGTCGACTCCAAACGTATCAAGTTCACTGGCACGAGCTCGAGTCGACTCCAGATCAGTACGAGTCGACTCCGACTGAGAACAGACAGAAGGACAGAAAGCTTCAACTCAGAAACTGTTAACGAGTCGACTCCCGAAGTGCGCGAGTCGACTCCAATGTTCAACGAGTCGACTCCAGGGTAGTAAGAGTCGACTCCAAGAGGAACACAAAGAAAAGTCAGAAGAGCAGTTTTCGGGTCTGAGATTCGAGTCGACTCCGGTGGAACGCGAGTTGACTCCGGTGGAACGCGAGTCGACTCCGGTGGAACGCGAGTCGACTCCAAAGAAGGTGAGAGTCGACTCTCAGAGGAACACAAAGAAAAAGTCAGAGAACGATTTTCGGACTCTGAGATTCGAGTCGACTCCCGCAGTACGCGAGTCGACTCCGAGACTGAGCGACCATCAACAGACAGAAGACCATGTTACTGCCTCTGAGATTCGAGTCGACTCACAGACAGCTCGAGTCGACTCCGAGACAAGCTTCACGTCAAAAGGCAGAAGACCAACTTTCGGAAACTGAGAGCCGAGTCGACTCCAAGGAAGTTCGAGTCGACTCCAAGACTGGATGAGCCAAAAGACAGAGAATCGGGAGTTCGGGCTCTGAGATTCGAGTCGACTCCCAGGACAGTCGAGTCGACTCAAGTGGACAAAATTCAAAATTGGATCCACGGACTTCAGTGGATGAGCCGACTCCAAAATTGCCAGGTCAGCTCCAGAAGTTGGCGAGTCGACTCCGGGTCAAGACGAGTCGACTCCCAGTCATGAAGGCAACTTTAATTCAAATCTGGAACAGTTGCCGAGTCGACTCCGGAAAAGCTTGAGTCGACTCCCGCTACAGCCGAGTCGACTCCTGATCGCGCGAGTCGACTCCAACCCACCAACGGTCATATTGTCAGGCTGCGCAGAGTGTGCAGAACGGGCAGAAAAAGCAGTGTAACGGCTAGTTTCCGTGGGGGTTGGCTTAAATAGCCACAGAAGACTGTAGCAAGGCAGAGAACAACCATTCCACTCCAAGCATTCAAGCTTTCAACTCTGCAACTTGTTCTTCAACGAAAAAGAGGGAAGATCTGCAATAACTGCATCCAACTACATCTTCTCAACATTAAAAGCTTCCTCCTCCTGCATTCAAGTCGACCACTCTTTCAAGAGGAGACCAGAAGTTCAAGAAGCCATTCCTCATCTCCGATCTAAAAGCGTTTGAGGCTTCTTAACTTCATTTATTGTTCATATTATTTTTATCTGCTTTTTGAGAAGCTGTTTTCTGTTTTCTTTTACACACTGTATTTACTTGGTTCAATCGGGGGATTGAATCAAGGGGATTAAGGTTGGTTGGTGAGCCAAGTTAAAACCAACGTGTGTAAGGGTTTGATTGTGAGCCCGGAAAAACAATCGGGGTTGGTTCTAGTCGGTGAGCCTGGGAAAACCGACCGAGTTCGTTGTGAGCTCGTAAAACAACAAGTTTGGTTGTGAGCTTGGAAAACAACCGACTGTAATCCAAGGGGGTTATAGTGAAATTCTCAAGTGTGACTTGGGGAGTGGACGTAGGAGCAAGGGTTAGCTCCGAACCACTATAAAACCTTGTGTTTGTGATTGATTGGCTCCTTTCTTCTTCCTCTCACATCACTCACAGCACTTAGCATTAATTAAATAACTTGCAATAGTTTTTAATTAATCATCCATAACGTTTTAATTATTCAAATTACTTTAAAACCCAATTCACTCCCCCTCTTGGGTTGTCTATCTGGGCAACAATCCTCCACCCTACAATGTAGATGATGAGTGATTTCTCCTCCTCCACCACGAGTTTCGATGCCGGCATAAGACAATAAGCTTTCTTAATCTCCCTCCTTGAAGGGCTGGTTCCATGTAATTAGGGGTGCAAATGCGTCAGGTCAGACTGGCTCATAAGTGACCCCAACCCAACCCAATTTTTTGTTCAGGTCCTAATGTTGGACCCAGACCCAATCCAATAGAAGATCAGGTAGGTCGAGTCAGGTCCACTATAAAATTTCTAACCCAACGGGTCATTGTGGTCGGGTTGGGTCCATGTATAATCCAAAAAATTTGGATCCAGTTCAGATCTGATTCGTACCTACAGTTTTTGTATTATCAAAAAAATGCTCTTGTGAAAATTCTTTTTTTATTAAAGTAGAACAAAGAAAAAGGCCACCACATATTTCCGGGTTCAAAAGAAAGGAGATAAGCGAAAACATTAAAGAAAACAAAATTGTAGAGACAAGAAGAAATAAAAAAATAAAAAATAAAAGAAGGGAAGAAATAGAGAGGTTCCTGGTAAGGTCCTGTTCAAGAAAATCCAACCGAGAAATATATAGAATCCAACCACCACAGAACAACTATCAGATAGCTCGAACCCACTACCTAATCCAACCTATTGTCGTTAAGGGCCCAACACTCGTTGGGCCACACTTCAATAGAGAAGCTATACATCACTTCTGCAATTTCTTTGTGCAAGATTTCTTAATTGATCTCTCGAATTATTATGGATCAGGATGTGGGAATGGCTCTTAAACTTTTCCTATAGGTACTATTTCTCGTTAATATGATCTGCATCCTTAACACTAGAAAGGGCCAGTACCGTGAATTTGGTTCAAAGATCATCCACCGGAACAGAGGGATGACTCTTGTCGAAGGGATAAAAACTAATGGAACTTCGGGGCCGAAGATCAGATCTCCCATGTTCAATGAGAAAATATGGCATCACCAAAATTCAAATAGGTTCGGTCGGGTCAGATCGGGTCTGAATTTAGTAAATCTAGACCCGACCCAAAAAATAGAATGGGTCCAATTTTAGAATCCGACCCGACCCCACGGATCCTCCAAAATGAATCAGGATGGGTCTAAATGGGTCGAATCAGGTCGGGTCACGGGTCAACCCAACCCATTTGCAGCCTTTCATATAATATGACCCTCCTCCTTGATCTCCCTCATCTTTCGGTCTTATCCTTTGTTGCCCAAGATAACAACCCAAGAGGGGGGGGGGGGGGGGGGGGTGAATTGGATTTTCTAAATTTTTAGGACCTTACTTAAGGTGATAGATGTATGAGTAATTTGGTTTGTATTAATTATATATGTGCAGTAGAATTAAAAAGGGAACACAATGCAAACACACAAAAAATATGGTGGTTAGGTGCTCTCCAAAGCACCTACGTCCTCTTGAAAATTCACTATAATCCTGCGGATCATAGTTAGATTGTTTTACCGGGCTCACAATCTAAAAATCCTACAATTGGTTTTACGGGCTTACTAATAACCTAACCGTTGGTTTTACGGGCTGACCAACAACCTACACCATTGGTTTTGCCGGCTCACCAACAAACCTTACAAGAAATGAAAGAAAGAGAGTTTAAAGCTCCTAAATGAGCAAGTAATACAATAATGCACTTAAAGAAGAGTTAAGAAAGTATTTATTGCTCTGTAGATTGCTCTTCTCTTCTTTGCCAATATTGCTTTACTCCTCAAGGGGTTGGTAGAGCTCTTGAATACACTTGAAGACCGTTCAACTACCTTCTTTCAGAATTTGAATGAAGCACAATTGATGAAGACACTTGGACTTTCTTTTTTCTTGAATGCATTCTTGATTTTTGCAAAAGATTCTTTTTCCTAATGAATAGTGTCTCTTAAATACTTTTCCAATCTCTATTAGTCACTCTCTAGCTGTTGGAATTGAGAAACTAGCCGTTTCTGGCCGTTGGAGATGCAAAAAGTACTTCTGCAGAACTAGCCGTTATGCTGTCAGTCGTGCTGGGATCGATCCAAGCAAATCTGGGGTCGACCCAAGTTACTGTTCCACAGACTGGGTTCGGCTCCAGCTACAGTGGGGTCGACTCAAGCTTGGTTGGGGTCGGCCCTTTCAGGATTTTCAGAGACTTGTCTTTCTGTCATTCTAGGCTGGGGTTGACTCAACTTCTCTTGGGGTCGACTCAAGCTACAGTGGGATCAACTCAAACTTCCCTGGGGTCAACCCTCTCAGGGTTTCCAGAGACTTGATTTTTCTGACTCTTCAGGCTGGGGTTGACTCATGCTTTTCTGGAGTCGACCCAAGTTACAATGGGGTCGACTCAAGATTATTTGGGGTCAACCCTCTCAGAAATTTCAGAGAGTTGTTTTTCAGGCTCTTTTGGCTGGGGTCGGCTCATCTTCTCTTAGGGTCGACTCAACCTGGGGTCGACTCATGGTTACTTGGGGTCGACCCAAGCTTTGTGCCATTTGTGCCAATTTGTGCCAGAATGCACCAAAACGTGCTAGGGTCAACTCCATTATTTCTGGGGTCGACTCCAACTCTATGCCAAGTGTTCCAAGGGTGTGCCACATCGTGCCAAGTCGTGCCAAATGTATCGGGGTCGACTCCAAACTGAGTGGGGTCGACTCTAACCTTATTTTTCTGCACTTGAATGTTAGATTAGCACATCAAAGTAATAAAAAGATATTCCAACTAACTTCATGAAATATGACACATTCAATTTCATTTCTTTCAATTAACAAAAGTACGGAAATACCCCTTATGAAGAAAACTTCACTCTTAGTTTGGTCAAACTGAAAATTAGATTTTCTCTCAAGTTCTTTTAGTAGAATTATACTTGGATGAGTTCTTGAAGGTCATATTAAACATTGTAGATGAGTGTATCATGAATGTATCAAGATTATAGAATGTATCAAGAGTGTATCACTTCTCTTTTCCTTGAGTGTCTATTTACTTGATTAACTTTGTTAATGCATTGGAACTTCCATATAGCCTTCATGGTTTTGTAAACATCAAAATAACATTATGATTCTCAATTTTCCCCTTTTTGATGATTACAAAATGCTACATATTGTTGATTTGCCATTTATAAGAAGGATATAATTTAACATCATAAAATGCTTTTGATTCAAGATTATCAAAATAGTCATTTTTGAAGTATGTATCAAGTAAACAAGATCTCCCCCTATCACAATCAAATTGATGCCAAATCTGTTTTATCTTTACTCCCCCTTTCTCTTATGTTTCATTGAGTCAAAATTTTCAAGAATTTGTGCCAAATTAAGAGTTTCAAGTTATGTATCGAGGCAATGAAACTTTCTTTTGTTGTGTGCCAAGAGATTATGTATTCAAGCTATGAAAATTCAGATTTGCATGTTTTCAATGTTCTCCCCCTTAATTATTGATTTCTCTTCTTAAATTCTTTCTCCCTTTTCTTATTTCTTTACTTAAATATTGATTTCTCTATGAAAATTCAGATTTGCATGTTTTCAATGTTCAACCCTTACTTATTGATTTCTCTTCTTAAATTCTTTCTCCCTTTTCTTATTTCTTTCTCCCACTTTTTGTCATCATCAAAAAGAGTATGTAATTCAAAGGTGAATAGTATGATAAATACAAAGATCCTAAGCCAAAATTAGACATTATATTTCATATAAGCCAAAATTACAATGTTCTAGTAATCCAAAATACCATAAATGATAACAATGTTTACAATCAACAAAAGGCAAAATACATAGAGATCTAGAATGGCTCTAGGCACTAGTCTAAATAGGCTCCAGTAGTGCTATCAGTAGGCCTAAAAGCATCCAATGGCTGTGATCTGACTCTAGATCTCCTAGTGTAGGTGGCGAGACGAGGTCTGGTCTGATATGACTTTGATGGTCTGTGAGCCCTATGAACTGGCTGGCTCTGTGCCGAGATCTCTGACTCAGCTGCTCGAGCTGCAGGGTGACCATGATACTATCTCTCTAAAGTGGTCATTCTATCAGTGAGACTCGTCACCTGGGTGGCCTGACCTCAGTTGTAATGCTATCCAACCTACTCATCATCCTATTGGAGAGACCCATCACCCGAGTTACTACAATCTTAGTCATCCTACTTTAATACTCCTCAGTGTATCCAGTAGGTATAGAGGATGTCTCGCCTCTGTATGAGATGAAGGATGATCAGCAGGCATCTACGGCTCAAGAATGGAATCTCCGAGCTCTGGTACATCAGGCTCTGGTGCCTGTGGCCATTCATCTTGTCGTAGCCCATGCGCATAAGTGACCGTGCAGTGTAGGTGTCGGTATGTAGTAAGTCTTTAGAGATCTCACCAACTAAACATATGTCATACTGCCTAAAGATTAGTGTGAGCTCCATACCATAGGGTAGAGAGGCCCTCGCCCTAGTCACAGCATCATGTATCTGTCTAATCATCATAGCTGGGAGATTCAGGGGAATGCCCTGAATAACATGCTCCATAATGGCCAAATTTCTCTCGAATACATGGTCAAATCTCCCACTCTTTGGAAACAGTATCCGACCGATGAAGTTATGAAGCAATCTCATCTCAGCAGAGAAGGCACTGGCTACCAGATTATCGGAGTAGTCGATCTCGTCTCTCTTCATGATCAACTGTAGAGCTCTGATCCTATCCTCTGGCCTATCTGGTATAGCACCCTCACAAGGAAGATGGAGCAAATGTCCTAGAATATCCTCAGTAACATGGATCTCAACTCCTCGGACCTCGGACACAAGCCCGCCCACACTGACCCGTAGGGTAGCATAAAACTCACGGACCAAAACCGGGTAGGTCTGTAGATCTAGGAAGCAGTGGTACTCCCATCCTTGATGCTTGATCCAACCACTTAGCCTAAACCCTTCTTGATCCAAAAATTTAAAGTTTAAGCACCTACCTGTCGTAACCGGTCTCCCCGCATATCTAGCAAGCAAAACCGAAGGGGAAGGTGGTTGGGGAGGATCTACTTGTGGCTTAGCTTGTGGAGGTACTATAGATGGCCCACTAGATTGCCCTTCCACTGTAGATCCACGAGTCACTCTGCTAGATCGCTTGGCCACGGCTCGTTTGGGTCTCATTTTGACCTAATCTTCCTCTTGATTTTATCTACCGGCTTGGGAGAGGGTTGAAATGGAGTTTATCGGCGATTGGAGGTGAATGGAGGAGAGGAAATAGTGTTTCTAGGGATTTAGAAGAAATGGAATACCTACAATGCTCTTGACCGGCCCTAAAAAATAGGGGACATGCCGTCGAGTCGAACCCAGCTTTTTCTTGGGTCGGCTCATGGGGGGGTCGACCCCGCTTGGACCTCGGGTCGACCCGAGTTCAAACCCCAATTTTTTTTTTTTTTATGTTTCAATTTTCTGATCCTTATCAAATTTCTATGGGTCACTGATATATATGAGAGGAAGCTCTAGATCAATGATTTGACCAATATTTCATAGGATTTAGGAAATGAGAGAAGCGTATCATGAAACATTTTTTCTTTTTTAAGCAAAGGGGTCACATACTCCTAATTCTCTTCTAAGCATACAAAATCTATCTTCACTAAGTGGTTTTGTAAATATATCAGCCAATTGATTTTCCGTACACACATGTTCAATATTTATATTTCCATTTTGCACATGATCTCTTATGAAGTGATACTTTATTTCAATATGTTTTGCTTTAGAGTGTTATACAGGATTTTTGGTAAAATTGATTGCAGTTGTGTTATCACATTTTATGAGAACCTTATCAAGCTTAATTCCATAATCCTCTAATTATTACTTAAGCCATAATACTTGAGCACAGCAACTTCCAGCTGCAATGTATTCAGCCTCAGCCGTTGACAGTGCAACTGAATTCTGCTTTTTGCTAAACCATGATACTATATTTGCTTCTAAGAATTGACATGTCCCACTAGTATTTTTTCTATCTAATTTGCATCCAGCAAAATCAGCATCTGAGTATGCAATTAGTTTAAAACATGAATCTCTAGAATACTATAATCCTATGCTAGATGTACTTTTTAGATACCTAAAAATTCTTTTAACAGCAGATAAATGTGATTATTTAGGATTAGACTGATATCTAGCACACATTCCAACACTAAACATAATATTAGGCGTACTAGCAGTAAGGTAAAGCAAGAATCCAATCATACCTCTATAGAGTTTAGTGTCAATGTTCTTACCTTTTACATCTTTGTCCAACTTACTAATAGAATTCATCGGAGTTTCCATTTCCTTGTAATCTTCTTTTCCAAACTTCTTGAGAATTTTTCTTGTATATTTGGTTTGGTGAATGAAGATCCCTTCCTTAGTTTGCTTGATCTGGAGTCCGAGGAAGAAATTGAGTTCTCCCATCATGCTCATCTCGAACTCATCCTACATTAACTAAGCAAACTCTTTGCACAAGAAATTGTCAGTAGCACCAAATATTATGTCATCTACATATATTTGCACTACAAAAAGATTTTTATCTTTTCTTTTAATGAATAGTATTTTATCTACATTTCCTCTATTGAACTTATTATCTAGCAAGAATTTGCTTAGTCTATCATACCAAGCTCTAGGAGCTTGTTTCAAACCATATAGTGCCTTATCCAATTTAAATACATGTTCGAAAAATTCATGATCTTCAAAACTAGGAGGTTGTTCTACATATACTTCCTCTGTTATGTAACCATTTAGAAAGACACTCTTCACATCCATTTGATATAATTTAAAATCCATATAGCAAGCAAATGCAAGTAGTAATCTAATGGTTTCCAATCTAGCAACTGGGGCAAAGGTTTTGATGAGAGCACAAAAGTGCGATCTACACGCTGCTTAAATTAGTATTACTGCTAACATATAACGATAAAATCACTAAGTTAATATTATATTTTTGTTTGGCACAGGTTAGTATAAATTAAAGTTTAAATGCGCATTTGGTAGGGTTTAGAGGGATGCATCATGGCCACAAACCGCGTGGGCCTAATCCTGCCATGATCTGATCGAGCATATTTGCACCCAAACATCCGAGCCCGCGTGCGATCTCCCAGTGATCCTCACATTTCCTCCTTTCTGGATTAGCACCCGCACTCTTCCGGAATAGAGATTTTCACTCTCACTTCATCACAAAGAAAAAGATCTTTTTAACCTCCAATCCCATGAAAAATAGCTGAAAATATTATTCATTCTTGAAATTACTGTTCATGGCTGAAATTACTGTTCATATGAATAGTGTTCCGTGAAGACACTGTTCATATGAACAGTGTTACGTGAAGACACTGTTCATATGAACAGTGTTACGTGATGACACTGTTCATATGAACAGTGTCACGATATAAAACTTTTTTTTTCCACTGTTGTTCTTCTTCCTCCCGCGCTCCCAGGTTCTCCAACTTCAACAGCGATTCCGCGAGTGAGGATGATAGTAGTATTTTGATGATTATTACAACAATTAAGGATATATCTAATTAAATATTACAAGGTAATATGATATATCATTAATAAGTTCATCATTCTCGATACATTAGAAGAATGAGATCAAGATGTATTTCAATGATTAATAATGAGATAAAATTGGCGATAGAAAAGAGATAGTGAATTCTAAATTCTAATTCGTCAAAGTTTCAAGTGAAATGTACTCTTAAGGGACAATAGTAATTTTCATTAATTAGAGTATGAAGCATCGCCATGACATACATACAAAATTGCTTGAAGCATATTTCATTGATTATATGGATGAATCTAACCTTAAGTTGCAGTAAAGTGTGAAACAAGTCAACCCCAAGATTGGTGGAGTCGACCACGGCACATCAATAGAACCATCCGGCACACTTCTGTAAAAATGGCACGGATGAACAGTACTTGGGTCGACCCAAGTGAAAGCTGAGTCGACCCAATCCTCAAGCCTCAAGAAAACAAGTCTCTGGAATCCCTGAGAGGGTCGACTCAAATGGAACCTGAGTCGATCCAACCTTGAGTCGACCCCAAATGAACCTGAGTCGACCCAAAAGGCAGTGTCAATTCAAAATCAGTTCTCTGGAAATCCCGAGAGGGTCGACCCAAGTGGAATTTGAGTCGACCCAAAAAGAGTTGAGTCGACCCAAGTGAAGATCGGCTGAAATATAAGGTTCTGTGTTTCCTGAGAGGGTCGACCCCAATGTAGCATGAGTCAACCCAAGTGAAAGTTAGGTCGACCCCAGTAAAAGTTGAGTTGACCCAAGCACGGGCAGAAGCATAACGGCTAGTTTTGCAGAAGTACCTTCTGTCCTTCCAACAGCAAGCAACGGCTAGTTTTTGAATTCTGACGAATGGGGGTTGTCCAATAGATGAGGGAAACTATTTAAAGTGACACTATTCATCAGAGAAAGCAACCTTTTGCAAAATATCAAAGCTTACACAAGAAAGACAAGTGCCCTAATCTTCTTCATCCAAGTGCTTCATTCAAAGATTCAAAAGGAAGTGGTTGAGCAGATTCAAAGAGACACTAAGAGCTCCATCCACCCTTGAAGAGTGAAACATTCTTGACAAAGAAAAGAGAAGTCTCATCAAGCGATAACTATATTCTAAACTCTTCTTTGTAGCTAATAATTTTTATATTTGCTCATATAGGAGCTTCAACTTTCTTCTTTATTTTGTTAATCACCTTGTAAAGGTTTGTTGGTGAGCCCGCAAAACCAACGGTGTAGGTTTATTGGTGAACCCGTAAAACCAATTGTGAAGGTTCGTTGGTGAGCCCGTAAAACCAACATAGGTTTTTGGTGATCCCGAAAAACCAAAGTGTAAAGGTTTTTGGATTGTGAGCCCGAAAAACAATCCAACTGTAATCCGTGGGATTATAGTGAATTCCCAAGGGGTCGCTTGGGGAGTGGACGTAGGTGCTTAGGAGAGCACCGAACAACTATACTTCTTGTGTGTTTGTATTGTGCATTAGTTTAATTTCACTCATTAACTAATTGACTAAAGTAAGATAGCAAAAATTTAGAAAAACCAATTCACCCCCCCTCTTGGCTTGTCACCTTGGGCAACAAGTGGTATCAGAGCATGGTGCTCACATAGTATTTGTTGATCTCACAATCAAGAGACAAAGATCATGACAACCCAAGTAGGATGTTCTATGAGTGAGGATCAATCCACAAATAGACCTCCTCTATTTAATGGCACTAATTACACATACTGGAAAGCTAGGATGAGGATATTCATTCAAGCTCTAGACTATGAATTGTGGTATATTATAACTAGAGGACCTCACACACCCACAATTAGTATAGAGGGCACAATCATTCCCAAACCAGAAATGGATTGGAATGAGAGTGATAGAAGACTAGCACAACTAAATGCTAAAGCAATTAATGTGCTTTACTGTTCACTAGATGTAAGTGAATTCAATAGAATATCTACATGCATCTCCGCGAAAGAAATTTGGGATAAACTGGAGGTCACACATGAAGGAACTAATCAAGTTAAGGAGTCAAAAATAAATATATTAGTACATAAGTATGAGTTGTTTAAAATGGAATCCACTAAGTCCATAACTGAAATGTTTACTCGTTTCACGAAAATCATAAATGGGCTAAAGAGTTTAGGAAAGTCTTATACTAACTCTGAATTGGTGCGAAAAATTTTCAGGTCTCTACCAAGAGTTTGGAAGACCAAGGTAACAGCAATTCAGGAAGCAAAGGATCTCAATACACTGCAATTGGAGGAACTTCTAGGATCACTCATGACCCATGAGTTGACCATGAGGCAAAATTCAGAAGATGAGGTCAAGAGAAGAAAGACCATTGCATTAAAGTCTACCACTCCAAAACACGAAACTGAATCGGAAGAATCTGATGATGAGGAGGAATTTGATGAAGAAGGAATGACTATGCTTGGAAAAAAATTCAGAAAATTTATGAGAGGTAAGAAGAAATTTAATAAAAAGAAGCCCTTCTTCAAAGGTAGCTCAAGCAAAGAAAAGAGTAAGGACAAAGACAAGGAAAAGGAAACACCAATTTGTTACGAGTGTAACAAGCCCGGGCATTTCAAGATAGATTGTCCGGAATTGAAGTGGATGGCAAGAAAACTTAAGAAGAAGAACTTTATGGCTGAATGGAGTGAAAGGGAGGCGTCAAGTTCGGAAGAGGAAGATCAACAAGAGTCGGCACAAATCTACCATATGGCCAATGACGATGAGGTAGATTCTGAACTTGAATGTGATTTTACTGTTGAAGAATTACATGATGCATTTTTAGAACTCATGGAAGAACACAAAAAACTAATCAATAAAAATAAAGTTCTAAAAGATGAAAATCAGTCTCTTATCAAAGATAAACTGAAACTATCTAATAACTATGAAACATTAAGTAGGAGATTCACAAATGAAACCAAGAATCTAATTGCTGAAAATGTTAAGTTAAAAGAAGATGCTGAAAAATACAAATCCTTAGTAGACAAGTTTACACTTAGTTCAACCAAATTAAATATGATTCTTGATAGTCAAAAAGCCGTATATGATAAAGCTGGATTAGGATATAAAACAAATAGGAAACAAAAATACTTAAAGAACATATTTGTGAAAGCCAAAAATGAAAATATAACTTGTCATTGCTGCAATAAATTAGGACATAAAGCATATGAATGTAACTATAGAAAGTCTAGCAACAAGAAATTGAGTAATAATTATAAGCTTAAATTCAAGAAAGTTTGGATTCCAAAAGGAACATCAAGTACTAACCCTAAAGGACCCAACATAGTTTGGGTACCTAAAGCTTATTCTTGATCTTGATTGCGGGGGTGTCTTGCAGCTAATAAGGCGGATAAACGATGGTATCTAGATAGCGGTTGTTCAAGACACATGACAGGTGACGTAGAACAATTTGTCACCTTGGAATCTAAGAAGGGTGGAGTAGTAACCTATGGAGATAATGGAAAAGGGTATATCATTGGAAAGGGTAAAATTTTTATTACTCCATCTACCTTTATAGAAAATGTCTTATTAGTTAATGGTTTGAAACATAATCTACTTAGCATAAGTCAATTTTGTGATAAAGGTTTTAAAGTCACATTTGAAGCCTCAGTATGCATAATCACAAATCCTAAAGATAATAGCATTGTACTTATAGGACAAAGGCAAAGAAATATTTACATGGTAGATCTTCATGAATTAGGCAAGAAAAATGGATTATGTTTAATTACTAATGAAGAAAAGAAAAATGAAACAAGTTGGCTTTGGCATCGTAGACTAGGACATGCTAGTATGGACCTAATATCAAAACTAGTCAAAAAGGAATTAATAAAAGATGTGCCAAAATTGATCTTTGAAAAGGACAAAATCTGTGGACCATGCTCATTAGGAAAGCAAACAAAATCATCCTTCAAATCAAAGAATATAGTATCGACCACTAGGCCATTTGAACTCATACATATGGATCTATTTGGACCCACTAGAACCGCGAGTCTAGGAGGGAAGAAGTATGGACTAGTTATAGTAGATGATTTCTCAAGATATACATGGGTTTCATTTCTTGCACATAAGAATGAAGCATTTTCAGCATTCTTGAAATATTATAAAAATATCATAAATGAAAAGAAGCTCACCTTAATAGCAATTCGAAGTGATCATGAAACTGAATTTGAAAATCAACACTTTGAAGAATTTTGTAATGAGAATGGTATCTCACATCAATTTTCAGCACCTAGAACGCCTCAACAAAATGGGGTTGTTGAAAGAAAAAATAGGACCTTGGCAGAAATGGCACGCACAATGTTGTGCGAGTCAAATCTTCCAAAGTACTTTTGGGCTGAAGCTATAAGTACTGCTTGCCATATCCTAAATCGGGTTTTAATACGACCAATAACCAAGAAAACTCCTTATGAACTTTGGAAGAATAAGAAACCAACTGCTAAATATCTTAGAGTATTTGGATGTAGATGTTTCATTTTAAACAATGGCAAGGAGGATCTAAGTAAATTCGATGCCAAGTCAGATGAAGGTATCTTTTTAGGATACTTTACATCTAGCAGGGCATACAGAGTATTCAACAAAAGAACTCTTGTAGTTGAAGAGTCAGTTAATATCATTTTTGATGAGTCTGATAGTGAGTCTCCTAGGAGAGAAAATATTCTTGATGATGATGTAGGAATTATTGAATTTGAAAAACTGAATCTTGATGACGTGCCAAATCAAGAGATGGAAAATGATTGCGTGCCACCACAATCTCAAGACTTGCCAAAGGAATGGAGGTATGCATATGGACACCCTAAAGACTTAATCATTGGTGATCCATCTCAAGGGGTAAGAACTCGATCCTCTCTTAGAAATTTAAATAATTATCTTGCTTTTGTTTCACAATTGGAACCTAAGACTTATGAAGAAGCTGAAAAAGACACCAATTGGATAAATGCTATGCAAGAGGAATTAAATCAATTCAAAAGAAGTAATGTATGGACATTAACTGAAAGACCAAAGCATAACTCTGTAATTGGAACAAAATGAATCTTCAGAAATAAATTAGATGAAAATGGAGTAGTCATAAGAAATAAAGCTAGACTTGTAGCTAAAGGATACAATCAAGAAGAAGGGATAGATTTTGAGAAAACATTTGCTCCCGTGGCTAGATTAGAAGCAATTAGATTACTTCTAGCTTTTGCATGTTTCATGGATTTCCAATTGTATCAAATAGATGTGAAAAGTGCCTTCTTAAACGGTTTTATAGAGGAAGAAGTATATGTAGAGCAACCTTCTAGTTTTGAGAATCATGAATTGCCAAATCATGTGTTTAAATTACATAAGGCATTATATGGATTAAAACAAGCACCTAGGGCTTGGTATGATCGACTAAGCAAATTTCTACTGAATAATGATTTCAGTAGAGGAAATGTCGATAAAACACTTTTTCTCAAAAGGAAAGACAAAAATCTGCTAGTGGTACAAATATATATAGATGACATAATCTTTGGTGCCACAAATGATAATCTTTGCAAAGAGTTTGCTAATCTAATGCAAGGAGAATTCGAGATGAGTATGATGGGAGAACTAAATTTCTTTCTCGGGTTACAAATCAAGCAAACTAAAGAAGGTATCTTCATTCATCAAACTAAGTACACAAAGGAAATATTAAAGAAGTTTGGGAATGAAAATCACAAGGGAATAGGGACCCCAATGAATCCCACTAGTAAGCTAGACAAAGATGAAAAAGAAAAAAGTATAGATATGAAGCTTTACAGAGGTTTAATTGGATCTTTGCTTTACTTTACTACTAGTAGGCCAGACATAGTGTTTAGTGTGGGAATATGTGCTAGATACCAATCAGATCCTAAGGAGTCACATCTAAGTGCTGTTAAAAGAATCCTTAGATATTTGAGAGGTACTACAAACATAGGATTATGGTACTCGAGAGACTCCTGTCTAGATTTGCTTGCATACTCTGATGCAGATTTTGCTGGATGCAAATTAGATAGGAAGAGCACTAGTGGAACATGTCAATTTTTAGGAAATAACTTAGTATCATGGTTTAGCAAAAAGCAGAATTCAGTTGCATTGTCAACGGCTGAAGCCGAATATATAGCTGCCGACAGTTGCTGTGCTCAAGTACTATGGCTTAAGCAACAACTAGAGGACTATGGAGTTAAACTAGATAATATTCCTATAAAGTGTGATAATACTAGTGCCATCAACCTTACTAAAAATCCAGTTCAGCACTCTAAGGCCAAACACATTGAAATAAGATATCATTTCATTAGAGATCATGTGCAAAATGGGAACATATGTATTGAGCATGTTTGTACTGAGAAACAATTAGCTGACATATTCACAAAACCTTTGAGTGAAGATAGATTTTGTATGCTTAGGAGGGAATTAGGCATATGTGATCCTTTTGATTGAGGAGATATAAAAAGGAGCAAGCTGTCTCATGATACTCTCCTCCCATTTCTAAAAACCCATGAAACATTAGTCAAACTAGTCATCTATAAATTTCTTACTCATGTATCATTGTCCCAGTAAGAATTTGAAAGGATTGGAAGAAAGTAAAATTTTTAAAAGGAAAAAGGAAGAGAAAGAAAAATTTCTGAACTAGAGTCGACCCAACCCAGAATGGGGTCGACCCAAAGTTGAGTCGACCCAAGAAAAATCTAGGGTCGACCCAACGACGGGACCCCACTGTTAAAAGGGGGACCCGTGAGCAATCTAGGGCACTGTTTTCACTTTGTCCTCTTCCAAAAACCCTATTCCCCACTCTCAAATCTCTTCCAATCATCTCCAAACAGTAGAAGGAAGCTTTCCCAAGCCGTTAGATTAAGATCTTGAAGGAATGGGACCCAAGCGAGCCGTGGCTAAGCGATCCGGGAGGGTTTCACGGACAACCCGTGTTGATAGAAATGCTACAGAGTCTTCTACAGTGCCTCCACAAGGTGAGACACGTGTAGAGCCTCCTCCTCCTCCCTCCCCTTCAGTCCAACTTGCAAAATATGCGGGGAGACCGGTTACCACGGGAAGAAGGATCCACTCCGAGTTTTTGGATCAAGAAGGATTCCGGTTAGGTGATTGGATCCGAAGGCAAGGATGAGAGTATCTTTGCTCCCTAGATGTGGTGATCTACCCAGGGTTGGTTCGTGAGTTCTATGCCTTCCTGAAAGTTGGAATGGGAGGGCTTATATCTGAAGTCCGAGGAGTAAGGGTTAGGGTTTCAGAAGAAAGTTTGAGTGAGTTGCTTCATCTCCCCTGTGAAGGTGCAACTCCAGAAAAGCCTGAAAACAAGTTGAGAGCTCTACGGTTGATTCTTGAGAATGATGATTTCGACTATTCCGAAAATGTAATAGCAAGCTCTCTTTCAGCTGAGATGAGGTTGTTGCACAACTTCATAGGTCGGATTTTGTTTCCAAAGAGCGGGAGATTTGATCTCATTTCTGAGCGAGATTTGGTTGTTATGGAGCACATTATTCAGGGCATTCCCCTGAACCTCCCAGCTATGATGCTTAGGCAGATGAGGAAGGTCATAAGCAATACAAGAGTCTCCCTGCCATATGGTATGATACTCACTCTGGTCTTCCGACAGCATGACATATCTGTAGAGGGTGAGATCTCCAGGCACCTTTTATTCACTGATACTTACACTGCACGGTCACTAATCCGTATGGGTTATGAGAAGGTGAACGGGCAGTGGGTGCGTACAGGAGCAGGGATACATGCGCCGGAGGGTGATGCACCAGAGGTTGGAGACCCCATCCCTGAGGCTGAGGAACCTGAGGAGCATCCTACGGCACCTTCAGAGGCTGGCCCCTCGTCATCTGTTCCCACGGGGTGGACAAATGAGTTTTGGAGTAGGATGACTGAGCTTATGTCAGCTCAGGCGAGGACTATCACTGATGGATTGACGAGCCGGTTGGATATTATGACTGCTGAGATTAGCGATCTCAGAGATGAGGTCGGAGCATTACGGAGAGAGAGAGAGGCTCATGGTCCATCTGTGCCCCGAGCAGCTGAGTCAGAGGTCTCGGCACAGAGTCATCCAGCTCAGCGAGGTCCACGCCAGACATAGTTCCATCAGGCTCGACCTCCCCTCGCCACTTATGCTAGGAGGATGAGGACTAGATCACAGCCATTAGATACCCCCTAGGCTGATGTTAGCATTATGTTCAGTGCCTAGGATCTATCTAGTTCTCATATGTATTTTGTGTTGATCATGTACTTTGCATTTTGTGTTGATCATGTACTTTGTTGATCATATGTACTTTGGTTTGATTGAAAAACATTATATTTTTGGCGTTAATGTACTACAATGTTTCATTTTAATCAGTAAAATCTCACTGTTTATTATTTTCTATGTCTACTTATCAATTGCCATGTACCTATTTGATGATAACAAAAAGGGGGAGAAGTAAAGAAAGAAAGAAGTAGCAATAAGTTGACAAACAAGGTTGAAAATTATAATAGGAAAGACTATACATTTAAGGGGGAGCAATATGTAACAATGAAAATGTTAAAGTCTAAAATTTAAATCAAATTTCAGAATTTGGCACATACCTCTCATACCTCGATACATAATCTGAAACTCTTTCGTTATCTCAAATTTTTGAAGTTTCAGCTTTAACCAAATATAAAAGAAAGGGGGAGAAAATCAAAAGTTTAAATTGGCAACATTTGGATGAAATAGGGGGAGACTTCACTCTCATATTTGAAAAGCTGAAATTCAGCAACTTGAGCCCTTCTAAAACTAATTTTAAGATAAGTATCAATTTGCTCATACTCAACATTTTGTAATCATCAAAAAGGGGAAGATTGAGGATGATAGTAGTATTTTGATGATTATTACAACAATTAAGGGTATATCTAATTAAATATTACAAGGTAATATGATATATCATTAATAAGTTCATCATTCTCGATACATTAGAAGAATGAGATCAAGATGTATTTCAATGATTAATAATGAGATAAAATTGGCGATAGAAAAGAGATAGTGAATTCTAAATTCTAATTCGTCAAAGTTTCAAGTGAAATGTACTCTTAAGGGACAATAGTAATTTTCATTAATTAGAGTATGAAGCATCGCCATGACATATATACAAAATTGCTTGAAGCATATTTCATTGATTATATGGATGAATCTAACCTTAAGTTGCAGTAAAGTGTGAAACAAGTCAACCCCAAGATTGGTGGAGTCGACCACGGCACATCAATAGAACCATCCGACACACTTATGTAAAAATGGCACGGATGAACAGTACTTGGGTCGACCCAAGTGAAAGCTGAGTCGATCCAATCCTCAAGCCTCAAGAAAACAAGTCTCTGGAATCCCTGAGAGGGTCGACTCAAATGGAACCTGAGTCGATCCAACCTTGAGTCGACCCCAAATGAACCCGAGTCGACCCAAAAGGCAGTGTCAATTCAAAATCAGTTCTCTGGAAATCCTGAGAGGGTCGACCCAAGTGGAATTTGAGTCGACCCAAAAAGAGTTGAGTCGACCCAAGTGAAGATCGGCTGAAATATAAGGTTCCGTGTTTCCTGAGAGGGTCGACCCCAATGTAGCATGAGTCAACCCAAGTGAAAGTTAGGTCGACCCCAGTAAAAGTTGAGTCGACCCAAGCACGGGCAGAAGCATAACGGCTAGTTCTGCAGAAGTACCTTCTGTCCTTCCAACAGCAAGCAACGGCTAGTTTTTGAATTCTGACGAATGGGGGTTGTCCAATAGATGAGGGAAACTATTTAAAGTGACACTATTCATCAGAGAAAGTAACCTTTTGCAAAATATCAAAGCTTACACAAGAAAGACAAGTGCCCTAATCTTCTTCATCCAAGTGCTTCATTCAAAGATTCAAAAGGAAGTGGTTGAGCAGATTCAAAGAGACACTAAGAGCTCCATCCACCCTTGAAGAGTGAAACATTCTTGACAAAGAAGAGAGAAGTCTCATCAAGTGATAACTATATTCTAAACTCTTCTTTGTAGCTTATAATTTTTATATTTGCTCATATAGGAGCTTCAACTTTCTTCTTTATTTTGTTAATCACCTTGTAAAGGTTTGTTGGTGAGCCCGCAAAACCAACGGTGTAGGTTTATTGGTGAACCCGTAAAACCAATTGTGAAGGTTCGTTGGTGAGCCCGTAAAACCAACATAGGTTTTTGGTGATCCCGAAAAACCAAAGTGTAAAGATTTTTGGATTGTGAGCCCGAAAAACAATCCAACTGTAATCCGTGGGATTATAGTGAATTCCCAAGGGGTCGCTTGGGGAGTGGACGTAGGTGCTTAGGAGAGCACCGAACCACTATACTTCTTGTGTGTTTGTATTGTGCATTAGTTTAATTTCACTCATTAACTAATTGACTAAAGTAAGATAGCAAAAATTTAGAAAAACCAATTCACCCCCCCTCTTGGCTTGTCACCTTGGGCAACAAGTGGTATCAGAGCATGGTGCTCCCATAGTATTTGTTGATCTCACAATCAAGAGACAAAGATCATGACAACCCAAGTAGGATGTTCTATGAGTGAGGATCAATCCACAAATAGACCTCCTCTATTTAATGGCACTAATTACACATACTGGAAAGCTAGGATGAGGATATTCATTCAAGCTCTAGACTATGAATTGTGGTATATTATAACTAGAGGACCTCACACACCCACAATTAGTATAGAGGGCACAATCATTCCCAAACCAGAAATGGATTGGAATGAGAGTGATAGAAGACTAGCACAACTAAATGCTAAAGCAATTAATGTGCTTTACTGTTCACTAGATGTAAGTGAATTCAATAGAATATCTACATGCATCTCCACGAAAGAAATTTGGGATAAACTGGAGGTCACACATGAAGGAACTAATCAAGTTAAGGAGTCAAAAATAAATATATTAGTACATAAGTATGAGTTGTTTAAAATGGAATCCACTAAGTCCATAACTGAAATGTTTACTCGTTTCACGAAAATCATAAATGGGCTAAAGAGTTTAGGAAAGTCTTATACTAACTCTGAATTGGTGCGAAAAATTTTCAGGTCTCTACCAAGAGTTTGGAAGACCAAGGTAACAGCAATTCAGGAAGCAAAGGATCTCAATACACTGCAATTGGAGGAACTTCTAGGATCACTCATGACCCATGAGTTGACCATGAGGCAAAATTCAGAAGATGAGGTCAAGAGAAGAAAGACCATTGCATTAAAGTCTACCACTCCAAAACACGAAACTGAATCGGAAGAATCTGATGATGAGGAGGAATTTGATGAAGAAGGAATGACTATGCTTGGAAAAAAATTCAAAAAATTTATGAGAGGTAAGAAGAAATTTAATAAAAAGAAGCCCTTCTTCAAAGGTAGCTCAAGCAAAGAAAAGAGTAAGGACAAAGACAAGGAAAAGGAAACACCAATTTGTTACGAGTGTAACAAGCCCGGGCATTTCAAGATAGATTGTCCGGAATTGAAGTGGATGGCAAGAAAACTTAAGAAGAAGAACTTCATGGCTGAATGGAGTGAAAGTGAGGCGTCAAGTTCTTAAGAGGAAGATCAACAAGAGTCGGCACAAATCTACCATATGGCCAATGACGATGAGGTAGATTCTGAACTTGAATGTGATTTTACTGTTGAAGAATTACATGATGCATTTTTAGAACTCATGGAAGAACACAAAAAACTAATCAATAAAAATAAAGTTCCAAAAGATGAAAATCAGTCTCTTATCAAAGATAAACTGAAACTATCTAATAACTATGAAACATTAAGTAGGAGATTCACAAATGAAACCAAGAATCTAATTGCTGAAAATGTCAAGTTAAAAGAAGATGCTGAAAAATACAAATCCTTAGTAGACAAGTTTACACTTAGTTCAACCAAATTAAATATGATTCTTGATAGTCAAAAAGCCGTATATGATAAAGCTGGATTAGGATATAAAATAAATAGGAAACAAAAATACTTAAAGAACATATTTGTGAAAGCCAAAAATGAAAATATAACTTGTCATTGCTGCAATAAATTAGGACATAAAGCATATGAATGTAACTATAGAAAGTCTAGCAACAAGAAATTGAGTAATAATTATAAGCTTAAATTCAAGAAAGTTTGGATTCCAAAAGGAACATCAAGTACTAACCCTAAAGGACCCAACATAGTTTGGGTACCTAAAGCTTATTCTTGATCTTGATTGCGGGGGTGTCTTGCAGCTAATAAGGCGGATAAACGATGGTATCTAGATAGCGGTTGTTCAAGACACATGACAGGTGACGTAGAACAATTTGTCACCTTGGAATCTAAGAAGGGTGGAGTAGTAACCTATGGAGATAATGGAAAAGGGTATATCATTGGAAAGGGTAAAATTTTTATTACTCCATCTACCTTTATAGAAAATGTCTTATTAGTTAATGGTTTGAAACATAATCTACTTAGCATAAGTCAATTTTGTGATAAAGGTTTTAAAGTCACATTTGAAGCCTCAGTATGCATAATCACAAATCCTAAAGATAATAGCATTGTACTTATAGGACAAAGGCAAAGAAATATTTACATGGTAGATCTTCATGAATTAGGCAAGAAAAATGGATTATGTTTAATTACTAATGAAGAAAAGAAAAATGAAACAAGTTGGCTTTGGCATCGTAGACTAGGACATGCTAGTATGGACCTAATATCAAAACTAGTCAAAAAGGAATTAATAAAAGATGTGCCAAAATTGATCTTTGAAAAGGGCAAAATCTGTGGACCATGCTCATTAGGAAAGCAAACAAAATCATCCTTCAAATCAAAGAATATAGTATCGACCACTAGGCCATTTGAACTCATACATATGGATCTATTTGGACCCACTAGAACCGCGAGTCTAGGAGGGAAGAAGTATGGACTAGTTATAGTAGATGATTTCTCAAGATATACATGGGTTTCATTTCTTGCACATAAGAATGAAGCATTTTCAGCATTCTTGAAATATTATAAAAATATCATAAATGAAAAGAAGCTCACCTTAATAGCAATTCGAAGTGATCATGAAACTGAATTTGAAAATCAACACTTTGAAGAATTTTGTAATGAGAATGGTATCTCACATCAATTTTCAGCACCTAGAACGCCTCAACAAAATGGGGTTGTTGAAAGAAAAAATAGGACCTTGGCAGAAATGGCACGCACAATGTTGTACGAGTCAAATCTTCCAAAGTACTTTTGGGCTGAAGCTATAAGTACTGCTTGCCATATCCTAAATCGGGTTTTAATACGACCAATAACCAAGAAAACTCCTTATGAACTTTGGAAGAATAAGAAACCAACTGCTAAATATCTTAGAGTATTTGGATGTAGATGTTTCATTTTAAACAATGGCAAGGAGGATCTAAGTAAATTCGATGCCAAGTCAGATGAAGGTATCTTTTTAGGATACTTTACATCTAGCAGGGCATACAGAGTATTCAACAAAAGAACTCTTGTAGTTGAAAAGTCAGTTAATATCATTTTTGATGAGTCTGATAGTGAGTCTCCTAGGAGAGAAAATATTCTTGATGATGATGCAGGAATTATTGAATTTGAAAAACTGAATCTTGATGACGTGCCAAATCAAGAGATGGAAAATGATTGCGTGCCACCACAATCTCAAGACTTGCCAAAGGAATGGAGGTATGCATATGGACACCCTAAAGACTTAATCATTGGTGATCCATCTCAAGGGGTAAGAACTCGATCCTCTCTTAGAAATTTAAATAATTATCTTGCTTTTGTTTCACAATTGGAACCTAAGACTTATGAAGAAGCTGAAAAAGACACCAATTGGATAAATGCTATGCAAGAGGAATTAAATCAATTCAAAAGAAGTAATGTATGGACATTAACTGAAAGTTGCAGTAAAGTATGAAACAAGTCAACCCCAAGATTGGTGGAGTCGACCACGGCACATCAATAGAACCATCCGGCACACTTCTACAAAAATGGCACGGATGAACAGTACTTGGGTCGACCCAAGTGAAAGTTGAGTCGACCCAATCCTCAAGCCTCAAGAAAACAAGTCTCTGGAATCCCTGAGAGGGTCGACCCAAATAGAACCTGAGTCGACCCAACCTTGAGTCGACCCCAAATGAACCTGAGTCGACCCAAAAGGCAGTGTCAATTCAAAATCAGTTCTCTGGAAACCCTGAGAGGGTCGACCCAAGTGGAATTTGAGTCGACCCAACTAAACCTTGAGTCGACCTAAAAAGAGTTGAGTCGACCCAAGTAAAGATCGGCTGAAATATAAGATTCTGTGTTTTCTGAGAGGGTCGACCCCAATGTAGCATGAGTCGACCCAAGTGAAAGTTGGGTCGACCCCAGTAAAAGTTGAGTCGACCCAAGCATGGGCAGAAGCATAACGGCTAGTTCTGCAGAAGTACCTTCTGTCCTTCCAACAGCAAGCAACGGCTAGTTTTTGAATTCTGACGAATGGGGGTTGTCCAATGGATGAGGAAAACTATTTAAAGCGACACTATTCATCAGAGAAAGCAACCTTTTGCAAAATATCAAAGCTTACACAAGAAAGACAAGTGCCCTAATCTTCTTCATCCAAGTGCTTCATTCAAAGATTCAAAAGGAAGTGGTTGAGCAGATTCAAAGAGACACTAAGAGCTCCATCCACCCTTGAAGAGTGAAGCATTCTTGACAAAGAAGAGAGAAGTCTCATCAAGCGATAACTATATTCTAAACTTTTCTTTGTAGCTTATAATTATTATATTTGCTCATCTAGGAGCTTCAACTTTCTTCTTTCTTTTGTTAATCACCTTGTAAAGATTTGTTGGTGAGCCCGCAAAACCAACAGTGTAGGTTTATTGGTGAACCCGTAAAACCAATTGTGAAGGTTCGTTGGTGAGCCCGTAAAACCAACATAGGTTTTTGGTGATCCTGAAAAACCAAAGTGTAAAGGTTTTTGGATTGTGAGCCCGAAAAACAATCCAACTGTAATCCGTGGGATTATAGTGAATTCCCAAGGGGTCGCTTGGGGAGTGGACGTAGGTGCTTAGGAGAGCACCGAACCACTATACTTCTTGTGTGTTTGTATTGTGCATTAGTTTAATTTCACTCACTAACTAATTGACTAAAGTAAGATAGCAAAAATTTAGAAAAACCAATTCACCCCCCTCCCCTCTTGGCTTGTCACCTTGGGCAACAGCGAGCGATCCTCCATGTCCAAGGCACCGCATTCCCAGCCTTCCAGCATGTTCACAGCAACGTCCCAGTCTTCTATTCTTTTTTCCCATCTCATCCCATGCGAAAACAGGGGAGGAACAACGCGTCAGCAGCATCCAGCCATTCCGTGCATTCATTCCTCCCAAAAATCACACGTCTGCAGCTCCTCCCTCTTCCGTGTGGACCTGGACGACCATCTCCTCCAGCAAAGATCCCGCAGCTCCCCTTTCTGGATCAGTCTCCCAGCAAACATCAGCCGTGAGCTGTGCGAAAACAGGGGAGATTTCACAATCAATCCTTGCCATCTTTCAGCCTCCCACGTCCGATTTCAAGCAGTGATCCCAGCGTTCGAAGCTTCCGGAGCTGATCCAGCCTCTCCCATTGTCCACGATGCATCCGGATCCACCTCCCGAAATCCCAGCGACAGCGTTCTTCACGCGGTGAAAATCCCAGCTGTCCGCCCCATCCGTCCGCGATCTGCCATCCCGCATCATCCTCTTTCGCATCACGCCAAGGATCACGCGGCCAGTCGGGATGCCTCTTCTCCCGTCCGCGATCACCGTGCTTCCCAGCGTCTTCAACGTGTCTCCAAGGGGCTATAAGAAGAGGGGAGGAGGAGCTGGGAGGGAGCTCTCGGCTGGGTGTTGAGCCAAAGAACAGGGGAGAGAGGGAGCTCGGTTCGGTGGGGAGAGAAGAAGAAACAGAGCATTGCTCTGTTCTTGGAAAGAAGAAAGAAAAAAATATATATATTCTATGTTGAAGTTCCACCGTGGGAGAGAGAGGGAGAAGAAAAGTGATTTGTTTTTTCTTTCTTTTTCTTTATTTTATTTGCAAAAGAGAAGGAGTATTAGGCCTCTAATCTCCATTATTATTTGTAATCGATTTTATTTTTATAAAATCTATCATTTCTTTTTCATGTAATCATTGTTCTAGGTTCAGTTTAATTTCTCTTTTTTTTTATGCAATACTTTTAATGTTTGCTTTATATACAATATATTAATTTTCTTTTATGCAATCCGTGCTCTAGGTTTAGTTTAATCTCTGCAATTTATTCTGAAATTCTTAGTTTTAAAATAACTCTAAAATTAATCTTTGCTATTCGATTGGTGATTTTAATTCATATTCTGTCTTTAGAAATCGACCCCTACTTGCATCCAATTTCAATTGCAAAGTTTTCTTTCTTCCCTTTTTTTATTTTCAATAAAAAATATTCAACATCCCCGACGTAATGTTTTTCTTTTGTTATTCAAAAATCGATTTTGAATCCGAGTGAATGTTTAAATTTTTATGCAACTCCAACCGCCTCCTTGTGGATCGACCTCTTACAACCATTATTCTTCGAGTAGAACAGGTAAGAGTAAAATTAATTTAAATTTTGTCTGTCGATTCTAACAACGATCTGTTTAGCATATTTTTAAGTAAATAGGAATCCGACAACAGGTTTCGTCAAAGTCAATTACTTCTTTCTGATTATAACCCTTAGCTACTAACTTAGCCTTGTTTCTAGTTACTATTCCATTTTCATCAAGTTTGTTTCTAAATACCCATTTGGTTCCAATAATAGTTTTATTTTTAGGTCTTTCAATTAATGTCCATATATCATTTTTTTTAAATTGATTCAATTCTTCTTGCATGGCATTGATCCAATTTACATCATGTTCGGCTTCTTCATAAGTTTTAGGCTCTATTTGAGATACAAAGGCAAGATAGTTATTAATATTTCTTAGATAGGATCGAGTTCTTACCCTTTGTGATGGATCATCTATTATTAAGTCTTTGGGGTGACTATTTGCATACCTCCATTCTTTAGGTAGATCCTGATGTTGTGGTGAGCTATGATCATCTTCCTTTTCTTCCTCACCTTGCTTTGATGTATCCTCTTGCTCATGGTCTGGTGTATCATGAATACTTAGCTTCTCAAGCTCGAGCATTCCTGTATCATCATCAAAAATATTTTCCTTCCTAGAGGACTCACTGTTAGTTTCATCAAATATAATATTTATTGATTCTTCAACAACCATAGTGCTCTTGTTAAAGACTCTGTATGTGTTGCCCAAGGTGACAACCCAAGAGGGGGGGTGAATTGGGTTTTCTAAAAATTATGTTCCCTAATTTACTTTGAATTGAATGCAGCGGAATGATAAGATGTTATTTACTTAAGCTCTAGGCAATTACAAGTAAAGCAGTGGAAAATTAAGCTAGAGCAATTATACTATAGCTTTAGGGTGCAATTGATCTAAAATTAACTTATAGTTGTATGATCAATTTTAATCTATGTGAATGGTAAGAATGGAGTGGAAGCTAAGTAAGTTCTAAACAATCACTTATAAATTAATAGGAAACAAAGCTAGAGATATTACACAATCAAGTATGAATGTAAGGTATGAAACATAAGAGATAAGGCATCACAAACACAAAGATGTATAGTGGTTCGGTGCACCCCAGCACCTACATTCACTCCCCAAGACCTCTTGAGAATTTCACTATAATTCCTCAGATTACAGCCGGTTGTTTTACAAGCTCACAACCTAACTTGTTGTTTTCACGAGATCACAACGAACTCGATCGGTTTTCACAGGCTCACCGACTAGAACCAATCCGACTGTTTTCACGGGCTCACAATCCAACCCAGTTGGTTTTTCACGAATTACCAACTACAACCTACAACGTTGGTTTTCACTGGCTCACCTGTTGGGAATTGTGTCCCAAAGCCATTTTTTTTTTAATTGTAAGAAATTGGATTATGTATATGTTTTATTAAAATAAATAAAAATTTATTCTGGCAATTTTCTATTCATCACAAGTGTTACATCTTCAAATTGAACTCCTGTGTATTGTGATGAAGTCCTTAGGACTAATTTAGTGGATAAAAGAGGTTTTATCATTTAGTCCTTAAACCAGTTCGCGACCAAATGATGAGCTGTCAATTGGACGATAGCTATATCAAGTATAGGTCGTTGTGTGTCATTTAGTTGGTTGTCCTCTTAAACCAAGGAGTGTGGAGACACTGTATGGCATACAGGTGAGATGTAGGAGTACATCATCACTGAAGAGTGACTCACCTGCGTAGCAGTCCACTGTCGGAAGTTAGCTCGCAAAGCGTGTGGACATAAGTACCCCTTAGACCTGAGACTGTCACGGTGACTTGCAAGCAACTCACTGTATTTAGGCACTGGATGACCTGAATTTCTAATTCAGGGATCGGAAGGATGCTGGGTGCAGTAAGTACTCGCGAAGTCTGTGTATGAGTCAAGAAGGGATTGACCGCTCCAGATTTTAGGAGTTGATGTCTCACTGTATTTCAATTCAGTAAAACCTTGGCTAGGGTAAACCAAGTGATAGGTCACTTGATTTGATTATTTGAAATACACTATGGATGACCGGACCCAGAGGTCGACAGTCCACTCTGAGGTCATCTTGAGCATCGATGGTCATAGGGATGAATTATGCAACAACCATACGTCTAGGTTCTTGAATGTTGCTCTGCATATTCGACCTATCCGGACGTCGGGTATCATTGCTAGATGGTCACCTCGATTAGTGCATGGAGTAGTCCATGTACTACCGGCTTAGTAATCGAACCTATCGGAGTCACGCACATAAGTCAAGTTAAGTAGGAAGGACTTGATCCAATTTAATTGAGAATTAAATTGTGGGTCATTTGAGATTTGGTTTTGTCTATGTTCAGTTAGCACTGAACATGAGGTACATACTGAATTTCATGGATGTGTATTTAATTATGTCTGTATTCTGGCTTAATCAAGTTTCAATTAATGTAATTGAAATTGATTTGGACTCATTTGTTGAGTTTGGTTTTGAATTGGATGAATTGGGCTTAATGATGATTTTATTAGAATTTATTCCATATTTATTCTAGTCCAAGTGTGACTTGGATTGATCTGAAAATTGAACTAATTGGAGTTCACATGAATCAGATTCATGTGGAATTTTTCCGGATCCAAAATCTTTCAAATTGGTCTTCAATTTGGTTTAGAACCAATAATGGACCCAAGCCCATTTGATTCAGCCCATTTGAATTAACCCATTTAAGAAAAGTCAAATTTGATTTGGAAATTTACTTGTTTGCCCCTCTAATTGAATGACACGTTTTTTGGTTGGTTCTGGTTTCTTCCTCGGTCCAGTGGACCAATTTTTTCTGCAAAACTTCTCCCGTGGACCGCGTTACTTCTTCTTCTTCCGAACACATCGAAGGCCGCTTGATCTTCCCTCTTTCGGCTACCATTTGAAGATCCGAAGAGACGTGTCTCTTCGGTTTTGAAACCTCTTTAATATAGTACTGATTTAATTGAAATCAAACGGTTCAAAAAATTCAATGAAATCATGAAACGTTTGGCGTTCACTCTTCCCTTTTGGCGTTTTCTCTTCCCTGGTTCAGTCTTGTCTTTGCCTATAAATAGGCTAGCTTTCTCTTCATTCATAGCCAGAAATTTTATTTGGGGAGAGGGGAGATTCATGATCTTTTGAGTAGCCTGTAAAAGAGAGAAAAAGGAAACGGAAAGAAAGAGGAAAAGAAGAAAAAAAAAGGGAAGAAAGAATTTTTGAAATTCTTTTCTTCCAGGGGTTTATTTGCAAAAGGGTTTTTGCACTATACAGACATCATCCTACCTTCCTGCATTTCTTGGCGTGCGTGTGAAGTAGAGGGTCCGTACATCCGGGCCTCGCATAGCACCAGATCCACCAGTACCAGATCCGGCACCAGATCCAGTTCCAGATCCAGTTCCCGATCCAGTACCAGATCTAGCATCCGATCCAGTATCTGATCCAACACTTGGCCCTGTACCAGATTCTGTTCCAGAGTACCTCGACCATCTTCCGCTGCGGGATCGAGGTATGGTAAACATAATATAGTTATGTTATTTATTTATACCTGTTATAAATAAATAGATAAAATTTTAAAACTGATTTTCTGACCTGGCATCCGATTTTATCGGATTTTGCGGGATATTTTCCCTTCAATTGGTATCAGAGCCAGGTTGGCTGATGGAATTGGCCTATAATATCTAGAATTATGTATGATTTAATTTTTAAATTTAGATTAGATCTAGATTTATTGATAAATATCAATCTTGTGCTGAATTATAAGGTTGTCCTGCTATAAGGTTAACCCCTTATAGTGAAAAGGTTGTCCTAGCACAAAATTGAGATTAATTTGTATCATAAAATAAATAGTTTATTTTTGTGAAATTATGCATAATTGATGTTTATGAAATTTTAGTTTTAAATTTATTATGACCACAAAATTTAAATATAAATTGTTTATATTTGGAATAAATTGACACCTTGAATCCATGATCATAATGCATTTAATAAAGAATTAAATGTTGAATTTAAAATTTAAAATTTGAATTTCAAATAAAGATTTAAAATTCAAAATTTGAAATTCGAATTAAAATTTAAATTTGAACATCGGATTTGGGGCATGGGTTAGCACAATCAGATTAGTTGACTAGGTTAGACCTAATCATGAAATCAAATTGAAATGGACTAACTTAAGAAACATGATTTAATCTAATCAATAGTTGAACTATACTAAATCAAGGTTTATAAAATGATCAAACTCAGTAGTTGTAGTTTATCATATCCAAATATTTCAATTGGATCTGATTGTGGCTCAGTGGTCGAGCCCGAGTTTCCAAGGATAATCTAAATCAACTTGATAAACCAATTGGTGTCTAAGGTAAGTCGGCATTTGATCATGGTTTTTAATTGGGGCTACCTCTTACCTGGCCAACATAGTTGGTGTCTAGGAAAGAGGTTAATGGCGTAACCCTCCCATGATCTCTCTTACCTGGCCAATTTGGTCGATCAAGTTTTGATTAAGGTACCTTGAGACTTGGCACTCACCCATGCCATTAAGGAAAATCAGTGTGACTGATTTAGGTGTCTAATAGACCAATAAGAGCTAGTCCTCTGTATGACTTGGTGAAGTCAGTGGAAGAATTTAGAATTATCGGTCAGTGTTACATATCATTTAAAATCCTCTAAATTATTAGGTCCTTAAAATGATAAAGTTATATAGATAACTAGATCATAGCCTCCCATTAAGGTGAATGATAATGGATCCAATATTACAGTTGAACATGCAGGACGCTTCCGTCTGGTGTTCCTTTGAATACTGGAATTATCCTTCATTATATGATAGCTTTTTGAGCTATCTAATTGTGATTAGGTTGGCCGAGCCTTCCTCGGGCTTGATCATACATTAGGTAGTGTCATCGAGTTAGTTCATTAATGGTTGGACCTAACCAGGATTTTCAGTGGAGGCCTCCGCCTACTGATTACCACTTGGGGCAAAATTGATTGCTAGAAATTGTTTAGAGAAATAATTGGTAATGTACCTACCCTTAGATGCACATGGGTTGGCCGAGCCTTCCTCGGGCCCGTATGCAGTCTATGCGGATTCTAGTACCCACTAGGGAATTAAAGTAATTCCTCGAATTAAAGGTAGAGGCTATTAATTCGATTAAAATAGTGGGAGAAAACTTTAGACTAAAGTCCAAGTCTTTAGGATTAAATAAATCATATACTGATTAGTTGGGTTTTTTCTTTATTTTTCAGATATGGCTAACTCATTATCCCTCCGAACACTATTAGACAATGATAAGCTTAATGGACCTAACTTCGATAGCTGGTATCGAAAGATGAAAATAGTATTAGAGCATGAGCGGATCCTGTATGTGATATCGGATCCTGCACCTGAGGAACCTGCAGCCAATGCACCACGTGCAATCAGAGACGCTTATCAGAAGTGGCTCAACGATCGCACTACAGTGCGTTGCATCATGAGGGCCTCGATGAATAACGAGTTTAGTCGTAAATTCGAGGAAGCGCAGCCAGTGGAAATCCTTCAAATGTTAAAGGAGTCTTTCGGCACACCTGATGATGTTGAACGACATAAGACCTCCTGCGCTATATTCAATGCCCGCATGAGGGAAGGGGCATCGGTCACTGATCATGTATTGTACATGGTCGAACAAATCGATCGCCTAAGTAAACTTGGCTTTCCTTTGCACGAGCAATTGGGCAAGGATGCCATTTTGAATTCACTTCTCAAGTCCTACCTGACCTTCCTTAGTCATTATAGAATGACTAAATCTGAAGTATCCTATCATGGTTTGCTAGGTTTACTGCAGAGCTATGAGAAGGATCACCAACTCAAAAAGGAGTCGGTGAATGTGGTAGGTGGGACTTCTGCAGGATTTTCTTCCTTTAAGAAAGGAAAGAAGAAGAAGGTGCAGAAAGCTCGTGCTGGGGTCTCTAAGCCCAGCCAGACTAAGAAGCGTAAAGCCGATAAGAGCAAGGCAGAGTGCTTCTTCTGTAAGAAGATGGGTCATTGGAAGCGGAACTGTCCGGCTTACATAGCGTCCCTTGATCCAAACAGGCCTAAGAAGAAAAAGCAGCAAACAGTTGCTGCACAAGGTTATTATATGATAACACCTTGTAATTTTTCAATTTATGATTCTACCACTTGGGTATTGGATACCGGAAGTCCAATTAGTATTTGCAATTTGTTGCAGGAACTTCAAGTTAGTAGAAGATTCAAGAATGACGAGAGATTCCTGAACGTTGGAGATGGAAGATTAGTTCCAGTCCTAGCTTTAGGAGTCATTTAGCTTGTTTTTGAATCTAGAGTAGTCATATTAGACAATTGTCATTATTGTCCAACATTTTTAATGAATGTCATCTCTGTAGGCCTTTTGGCCAAAAATGGTTATTGTTTATCAATAAAAGAAAATTTTTGTGATATCATTTTGAATGGTATTAAAATTTTTCGTGGACAATTGAAATGTGGCATTTATACTCTATCACTGCCTGTGAATGTAATGTACACCTCTAATAAACGCCCTAAGTTAGATAATGTCAATGAAGCCTATTTGTGGCATTGCTGGTTAGGTCACATAAATAAAAACAGGATAAACAGGTTAGCCCAACAGGGCATTTTAGAAATCAATGATTGTGAATCATTGCCAACTTGTGAATCCTGTCTTCTGGGTAAGATGACCAAGTCACCTTTTTTTGGAAAGGGTGAACGAGCCAGCGATGTTCTTGGCCTCATACATACTGATGTATGTGGACCTATGAACGTAAGTGCCAAAGGTGGTTATGCCTACTTCATAACCTTCACAGATGACCTATCCAGGTATGGGTATGTCTATCTGATGAAGCATAAGTCAGAATCATTTGAAATGTTCAAACAATTTCGTAATGAAGTAGAAAAACAGACTGGAAAGAGTATTAAGATCCTTCGGTCAGACCGAGGAGGAGAATACCTTTCTGGTGATTTCTTGACTTATCTAGAGGAGAATGGGATTCTCTCACAATGGACCCCTCCAGGAACACCTCAGCACAATGGTGTATTCGAAAGGAGAAATCGAACTCTGTTAGACATGGTTCGATCCATGATGGGGTTTACTAGTATGCCTGTATCTTTTTGGGGTTATGCTTTAGAGTCTGCGTGTATAATACTAAATAAGGTTCCAAGTAAGTCTGTTGAGAAGACTCCATATGAGATATGGACTGGGCGTAAGCCGACACTTTCATACCTTAGGGTTTGGGGATGTCCGGCTTATGTTAAACGTTCTCAAACTGACAAACTTGGTCCTAGATCCGATAAGTGTTATTTTGTAGGGTACCCCAAGAAAACTAGGGATTATTACTTCTACCTTCCTAATGAACAAAAGGTGTTCGTAGGACTTAAGGCAACCTTTTTGGAAAAAGAATTCCTTAGTGAAGGAATTGTTGCCTCTAAGGTTGAACTTAATGAAGCTCAGCAGATGGAAGATTTAACACAAACTACTGAACCCACAGAACCGGATTCGATTAGATCAAACCCGGAGCCCAATGTAGAAGCACCATTAAGGCGATCAGGTAGAGTACCACGTCAAGTGGACAGATACTACGGTTTCTTGGTCCAAGACGCAGATCCCATTGAGCTTGATGAGAACAATGAGGATCCGATTACCTATATGGATGCTATGCAGAGGTCCGATTCTGAGTTATGGCTTAATGCCATGAGATCCGAAATGGAATCCATGGAAATCAATAGTGTATGGACACTAGTTGATCCACCCGAAGGGATAAAACCCATAGGGTGCAAATGGATCTTCAAAAGAAAGAGAGGCGCAGACGGAAAGGTGGAGACCTATAAAGCCCGTTTGGTTGCCCAGGGGTATCGTCAACGTTATGGTATCGACTATGACGAAACTTTTTCCCCTGTGGCAATGCTAAAATCTATTCGGATCATGCTTGCTATAGCAGCATATATGGATTATGAAATCTGGCAAATGGATGTGAAAACAGCTTTTCTAAATGGAGAGCTGGAAGAAGAGGTGTATATGATACAACCTGAGGGTTTCATATCCACAGACGAGTCCAAAGTATGCAAGCTACAAAAGTCCATTTATGGACTTAAGCAAGCTTCTCGAAGTTGGAACATACATTTCGATAAAACTATCAAAACATATGGCTTCGTTAAGAACGAAGAAGAACCTTGTGTTTACAAGTGGGCTAACGGTTCAGTGATCACATTCCTTGTCTTGTATGTGGATGACATTCTCCTAATTGGGAATGACATCCCTGCATTACAAAATCTGAAACTCTGGCTATCATCACAGTTCTCCATGAAGGATCTGGGAGAAGCATCCTACATCCTAGGGATGAAAATCTATAGAGATAGATCTAAGAGGTTGCTTGGATTATCCCAATCCACGTACATCGACACTATGTTGAAGCGGTTCAACATGGAGAATTCCAAGAAGGGCTATCTTCCGATAGGCCAAGGAATTTCTCTCTCTAAGAAAGATTGTCCGACAACTTCCGAGGAGAGAGAGCGTATGAGTAGAATTCCATATGCTTCTGCAGTAGGTTCTATCATGTACGCCATGACATGTACAAGACCGGACGTTGCTTACTCACTAGCAGTAGAGAGTAGGTATCAATCTGATCCGGGTGAGAACCATTGGAAGGTGGTGAAAACCATCCTTAGGTATTTGAGAAATACTAAGGACCAATGGTTAATCTATGGAGAATCTGACTTAAAACTTGTGGGGTTTACAGACTCTAGTTTTCAGTCAGACCATGATGATAGTAAGAGTATGTCAGGATTTGTGTTTACCCTGAATGGAGGAGCAGTCTGCTGGAAAAGTTCCAAGCAGCATTCAGTAGCCGATTCCGTATGCGAAGCAGAGTATGTTGCTGCATCAGATGCGGCAAAGGAAGCTGTTTGGATCAAGAAGTTTGTAAATCACCATAGAACCAAGCACATTCTGCGTCGCTACCACCTTGTACGAGAGATCGTGGAGTGAGGTGACGTCAATCTTCAGAAGATCGATGGAAAGGAGAACCTAGCTGACCCATTCACTAAAGCTCTTTCTGGAAAGGAGTTCGATTATCACAAATCAAAGATGGATATAAGATATTGTACAAATTGGCTTTAGTCCAAGTGGGAGTTGTTGGGAATTGTGTCCCAAAGCCAATTTTTTTTTTTAATTGTAAGAAATTGGATTATGTATATGTTTTATTAAAATAAATAAAAATTTATTCTGGCAATTTTCTATTCATCACAAGTGTTACATCTTCAAATTGAACTCCTGTGTATTGTGATGAAGTCCTTAGGACTAATTTAGTGGATAAAAGAGGTTTTATCATTTAGTCCTTAAACCAGTTTGCGACCAAATGATGAGCTGTCAATTGGACGATAGCTATATCAAGTATAGGTCGTTGTGTGTCATTTAGTTGGTTGTCCTCTTAAACCAAGGAGTGTGGAGACACTGTATGGCATACAGGTGAGATGTAGGAGTACATCATCACTGAACAGTGACTCACCTGCGTAGCACTCCACTGTCGGGAGTTAGCTCGCAAAGCGTGTGGACATAAGTACCCCTTAGACCTGAGACTGTCACGGTGACTTGCAAGCAACTCACTGTACTTAGGCACTGGATGACCTGAATTTCTAATTCAGGGATCGGAAGGATGCTGGGTGCAGTCAAGTACTCGCGAAGTCTGTGTATGAGTCAAGAAGGGATTGACCGCTCCAGATTTTAGGAGTTGATGTCTCACTGTATTTCAATTCAGTAAAACCTTGGCCAGGGTAAACCAAGTGATAGGTCACTTGATTTGATTATTTGAAATACACTATGGATGACCGGACCCAGAGGTCGACAGTCCACTCTGAGGTCATCTTGAGCATCGATGGTCATAGGGATGAATTATGCAACAACCATACGTCTAGGTTCTTGAATGTTGCTCTGCATATTCGACCTATCCGGACGTCGGGTATCATTGCTAGATGGTCACCTCGATTAGTGCATGGAGTAGTCCATGTACTACCGGCTTAGTGTTCGAACCTATCGGAGTCACGCACATAAGTCAAGTTAAGTAGGAAGGACTTGATCCAATTTAATTGAGAATTAAATTGTGGGTCATTTGAGATTTGGTTTTGTCTATGTTCAGCTAGCACTGAACATGAGGTACATACTGAATTTCATGGATGTGTATTTAATTATGTCTGTATTCTGGCTTAATCAAGTTTCAATTAATGTAATTGAAATTGATTTGGACTCATTTGTTGAGTTTGGTTTTGAATTGGATGAATTGGGCTTAAAGATGATTTTATTAGAATTTATTCCATATTTATTCTAGTCCAAGTGTGACTTGGATTGATCTGAAAATTGAACTACTTGGAGTTCACATGAATCAGATTCATGTGGAATTTTTCCGGATCCAAAATCTTTCAAATTGGTCTTCAATTTGGTTTAGAACCAATAATGGACCCAAGCCCATTTGATTCAGCCCATTTGAATTAACCCATTTAAGAAAAGTCAAATTTGATTTGGAAATTTACTTGTTTGCCCCTCTAATTGAATGACACGTTTTTTGGTTGGTTCTGGTTTCTTCCTCGGTCCAGTGGACCAATTTTTTCTGCAAAACTTCTCCCGTGGACCGCGTTACTTCTTCTTCTTCCGAACACATCGAAGGCCGCTTGATCTTCCCTCTTTCGGCTACCATTTGAAGATCCGAAGAGACGTGTCTCTTCGGTTTTGAAACCTCTTTAATATAGTACTGATTTAATTGAAATCAAACGGTTCAAAAAATTCAATAAAATCATGAAACGTTTGGCGTTCACTCTTCCCTTTTGGCGTTTTCTCTTCCCTGGTTCAGTCTTGTCTTTGCCTATAAATAGGTTAGCTTTCTCTTCATTCATAGCCAGAAATTTTATTTGGGGAGAGGGGAGATTCATGATCTTTTGAGTAGCCTGTAAAAGAGAGAAAAAGGAAACGGGAAGAAAGAGGAAAAGAAGAAAAAAAAAGGGAAGAAAGAATTTTTGAAATTCTTTTCTGCCAGGGGTTTATTTGCAAAAGGGTTTTTGCACTATACAGACATCATCCTACCTTCCTGCATTTCTTGGCGTGCGTGTGAAGTAGAGGGTCCGTACATCCGGGCCTCACATAGCACCAGATCCACCAGTACCAGATCCGGCACCCGATCCAGTTCCAGATCCAGTTCCCGATCCAGTACCAGATCTAGCATCCGATCCAGTATCTGATCCAGCACTTGGCCCTGTACCAGATTCTGTTCCAGAGTACCTCGACCATCTTCCGCTGCGGGATCGAGGTATGGTAAACATAATATAGTTATGTTATTTATTTATACCTGTTATAAATAAATAGATAAAATTTTAAAACTGATTTTCTGACCTGGCATCCGATTTTATCGGATTTTGCGGGATATTTTTCCTTCATCACCAACAACCCTTAACCCCTTGATTCAATTCCTTGATTGAATCAAGTTACAAGATATCAGAATAGGAGTTTAAAACAAGTACAAACTTTTCAAACAAGCAGATATAACAAATATAAACAAATAGAGTAAAGAGAAGAAGCCCTCAAACAAGTTTTGTAGATGAAGGAACTCGGCTTCTTCTTTACTTGACCCTCTTCTGATTTCGCATGAGGTAGAGGATCACTGAGGCAGCACACAGTTGGAGAGGAAGCTTTGGGATTCACTCGGATGCTCTTCTTCTCTCTCTTTTGCTTTGAATGGCCCTTTTGTGCTTTTGGGAGGTTTCTCTTGAAATCTCTTTGAAATCTCTTTCCTATGTGTTTTCTCCCACTTCCTTAACTTCTCCCCTAGCTCTCCCCTTGATTTTATAGCTTTGGATGGCATGGGAATAAAGATCTAGCCGTTAGAGACAAAAATAGAGCCGTTGGAGTTGAGAAAAAACTAGTCGTTATGCCTCCCAGCATGCTCGAGTCGACTCGGCTGAAGCAGGAGTCGACTCGTGAATAGGAGTCTGCCTGGCATTGTAGCTGAGAGTCGACTCGATTGTAGCTGGAGTCGACTCGAGCACTGTAGCACTAAAAATCAACTTTCTATCTTTTTCTATGGGAGTCGGCTCGTGAACAGTAGGAGTCGACTCGGGCACTGTTCCTTGAAACTCCAGAGTGCCAGAGTCGACTTTGAACTTCCAGGAGTCGAATCGAGGACTGTTCTTTTGAATTTTTCTTCAAATTTGCTACTCCAACTTGAATCCTTTGAACTTGAAACTTGGGCCAATGAAGTGTGGCTTTCTTCCAACTTTTCTTGAGAGCTTTTGAGGCCTTCTTGTATTTTTCCAACTTGCTATGTTCCTTGCAAAACAAATTATCCTTCTTCTTGCAACACAAACATTAGTAATTATACTTCAAAATTTTGTGATCATCAAAATCAATCTTTGGGTCAGCAATCTCCCCCTTTTTGATGATGACAAAATTTGGAGTATATGTAATATAAAATAGATTGTGTTCTAGAACTAATGCATAGCTAAGTTGCATGAAGTAGAAAACATGCATATTTAAAACATACTTCATGATAATGTTTTAGACAACTTAACATAATCAACACATAAATCATTATGAGCATATACTCAGATATTTCTCCCCCTTTTTGACAACATCAAAAAGGTTGCAAGATAATGAAACATTAAGCACAAAGCAGCAAATGATACTCAAATATTCTTTTTCCTTATTGTACTCTGATTTTCAGTCAATGCATGTCGAATTTGCAAGAATATATATCATATAACTCAAGGCAATAATGTCAGAATAAGATTAATGAGCATAGATCAGAGCCAATTATGATGATTTCAGAGCAAATTATAATGAGATCACATTGAAATTGATAATTTTAACATTTTTTTAAAAGTTTTTTTACCCCTCTTTCAAAAAGAATAAACTCGAAATTATTTGGCTTTAAGAATAATACATTTGAGATACGAGCCAAAAGAGACCTTTAAATATAGATTCTAAAGATAGTTTTCAAATCAAGTGCAGGTGGAATCTTTTTCAAGTTAATTCAAGGAGTAACAAGAATGATATTCAAAAAAGCACGAATGAAAATCCAACCTTCTTTTTTTTAAAAAGATCTTTAATAACAATTATGAAAGCTTGTTCATTTAAGATCTTTTAGCAATATGAGTGCAATCTAATTAATTTTCAGAGTATAAGATCAAAACTTATATACTTATAAAATATACCATCATGTTGGATCATCAATTCTTAATGACTCCAAAGTTCTTTTATGATAATAAAAGCATTGGGGCACAAATACCAAAACATGAATTCATGCAATTTATGATATATCTTATAGCATACATAAAATTTAAAGCTTTGAAGATTCTTTTAGAGCTCTTTTAAAGACTTTCTTTTACTCCGTTAAAGAGAATAACATCAAAATCAATTAAAATGAATTGGCACAGGATTAAAACTCTAAAGTGCAAGCCAATAAGAACTCATTAGTAGATTCCAATAAAAATTTTTGGTACTAAGACAGGTGAAATCCTTCACAACAAATGATTTACCAATTAAGTACAAATAAAAATTGAACTTTCAAAAGATATTCAATGAAGCATAAAGTTTGATACCAAAAATCTACTTAAATTGATACCAATTAGATATTAAAAGCATACTAAAAGTCCTTTGCCAAAGTTACATAGAGTAACCTTTATTGATATAGTTTTTAAGAACATTCTTTTTTTTTTCATTTATATAAGCCTCTTGAGATCTATTCATGCTTTTCAGATATCGACAACAATGATCATGAATAAAACATAAAACATTACGTTCGAAGCTATTTTTTTACTTTTATTTTTCTCTCCCTTTTTTATTAAATTAGAGGCACTTAAGATCAACTGTTTGAATTGTAATTTGGTTCATGATTGATGCATAAGATATACTAACCAAATAACAAGCCTCAAGGTGTATCATAAAGATTTTTAGATTTAGATTTCAGATGATCCATATTGGAGAGTATTAGGATCACTTCTCATTTAGTATTCTTTCTCTCTCCTTTAGTTATGAATTTATGCGATTAAGTTCCATATGATCTCTCCCCCTGAAATTTTCTTTCTCCTCCTTAATTGAGCATTCCATTTTAAGAGTTTAGAATTTTAAGATAATTTTCAACAAAACATTCAAATTGTTAATCTTGAAAATATGTTTTCTACAAATTTCAGCATATTTTCAACTTAACTCATTGAGAGCATATTTGCAAGTATCAAAATCATATTCATTTGAGATAATAAACGCTCTATAGAATTAAACTCAAAGTATAGGCTATATATAACTAAGACAAGTAATGGCAACACAAGGAGATTCATCAAAATTAATTCATAAAATATTTAAGGTATGCATCATATGATGGTGACTTTTGAATAAGATGCAAAATCAGAGAGATTGATATGTCTAAAGCTCTCCCTCAAAAGATGCATTCTTCTTTAATCATTCTTTTCTTTTTGGTGAATTTCAGATTTTAATGATAAGCATGAATAAAATTAAAATTGTATGATATCAAGAATGTAAAGTAATCTAGAGTTTTTCAAAATTTATAGCAATCACTCTTTTTCATCTTTCAAGAACAAGTTATGCTTTCTCTTAATCTTTGAGAAAATGTACTAAAATATTAATCAGAAAATAATTCATTTGAAGCTCAATTTCTTTCAAAAGCAATTACATTTTCTTTCTTTTAAGAGTCATTTGAGTGAGCTGAAATATTTCTAGCTTTAAGATCATTCACTCTTCTTTTTAAAAAAAGTTTTTCTTTTAATGATAGAGGCCCTTAATTATACATGAGAGAAAACATATAGATGATCATTGAAGTGTATATTTATAGAACTCAATTTCTTAATCATAGTTTCAGAGCAATGTATACATGAAGTACAATGAATCTTTTTAATATCAAAATAAAATCATATATTTAGAAACATTTGTTCGCAATCAAGATCATTGAAAGACACATCATTTAGACTAATATTAGTACACTTTAAAGATAAGAAATGATATGTTTCAGATGCGTATCAGAGCAATCAACCAAGGCATCAAAATTAATTCTGTTTTTCTTAAGTTATAATTTTCATATAGGAATTATATTGAGTTATTCTCCTAAATGATGCGATTATTGAAGCATATAACTAAAGTTACAAAGATGCAATGATATAAGCATTTTTAAGCTTTTATACAAAATCAGATTCTGAATTTCATAAGAATTTCCAAAAAAGCTTTCAAAATTATAATTTGAGATATGTATCTTCTACATTGTAGCTCATCTTAAAATACTAAGATTGAAAACGCATATTTCAATAACATTAGAGCACATTCAGAATCTTTATTTTTAATATTGAGTTTTGGTACAAATTGGAGGACATTTTAACAAGTATTAGGACATTATGTACCAAAGTTAGGCAAGTAGAAAGATAGATCAAGATTAATTCATTTTGCCTAAATAGAAATATCCTTCTCTTTTCCTTTTTGTAAATTTATTTAACTTTCAGATTTCAAAGATGATCGTAAACGATAAATCTGAAATTTTTTTTTAATATTACTTATAAAAACTTTATGTAGTATTTCAAACATTCAAGCATTGGAACTGATTTACTGAAGAAAATTTTTGATCAGAAGAATACAAGATGAATTCAAATGCAACTGAAAACAATTTTCATTAAGCTTTGGAATACAAGTTATTTTAAGGCAAGGGTGAAACAAAGACTTGTGTACAAAGTCAAAACATATTCCAAGTTATTAATATTAATTTGTTGTTGATAAAATATGTTTCAATCAACTTATCCAAGCATGGAGCATTGCAACTTATATTTAAGGAAGATCTTTGTTATCCGAATATTGTAAGCACATAATTCAAAGCATGCCAATCATAACAAGCATTTCATGGATCAAAATCAATTATTTTCAAATAACCTTTTCCTATTTAAATATAATTCTACATTGATTTCATCCTTGAGGTGTGTTTTCAAGTGATTGAAGCTTCATTTGATTCTTCTTGTGTATTTTCATTTATTTTCTCATCATTTTTTTTAATTTATTTCATTAACCAATCAATGAACATTTTGATTTTGTTTTTTTGTTTTTACTTTCTTATGCTCTATACTCTATTTACTTCCTATCCAGTGGAGTTGGAAGGGGCACAAGGTACTACCACTAGCCTCCCTCTTGTGCCATCCCTAATATACCCTACATCGAATAGTTGGGTTAAATAGTGCCGGGTACTACCACTAGCCTTCCCATTGGCACCATCCCTATGATGAGCAATATAGAAAGGTTAAATCGTTCCTTTTAACAACAAAGTATTCACTCCAAACTCTTCCTGTTTAAATATAGGTTATTATGGATTTTATCCCTTCCAAGAATAAGTTTCACAAATGTGCTGAATATATTTACTTATGGTTGGAGTATTTAATTTTACTTAGTTTTTATTTTCCTTGAACAATGTCCATTTTCTTTTTCTTTATCTTTCTTTTCTTTCTCTTTTTATGAAAGAGCAGAATAAAAAAATAATCTAATATGCTGCATACCATATAAATATATATCATGCAAATAAAATTCTTATTATGCTCAAAAGATCACAAATTAAGTTTTAATCTGATTATCAGTTGTTTCTATCAAAATTCTGATTCATTTGTTATCAATAAAATATGATTCGTTAGAGTTAGATTGAAGTCTTGCACAAGGGCACATAATGAGCATACAATCTGGTCTACTAGCTGCATGATAAAATAATTATTCTATCATGTTTTAATACAGCTTCAAAATAATAGATCTACCTTGTTCATCCTTTTCAAATTCTACAAGTTGGGATCATAGACAAACCTTCTTCATGCCAATCTTCTATAAAAGTTTTTTTGTAGACTTACTTTGGTCAATGAAGATCTCCTTTCTTGTTTGTCTTAATTTGGAGTTTGAGAAATAATGTTAACTCATTCATCATACATATTTCGAACTTATCCTGCATGAGCTTAGTAAAACCTTCATATAGAGCTTTAATAGTAGAACTAAAAATGATGTCATCAATGTATACTTTAAGCAGTTAAGAGATCACAGATTTTTCTTTTTGATGCATAGACTTATCAATATTGCTTTCTATCAAAAAGTTACTCAAGGTTTCATATCATGCTTTTGGTGCTTATTTCAAATCATATATTGCTTTATCATATTTGTAATGAGTGTTTTCAAATGAGGTGGTTATTTTACATAGATCTTTTTTAATGAAATAACCACATAGGAGTGCATTCTACACATTCATTTGACAGAATATAAAGCTCATAAAGCAAACAAATGATAATAGTGATCTTTACTTCTAATCATGTAAGAATTTCATCAAGATCTATTTCATCTTTTCTTAATTGAATCTTTTAGTAGTCACCAATTTTTCTTCATTAAGTGCATTTCTGAAAAACTCAATTTGGTTCTAATTATTAACAAGTTTTCAAATTTTATCAACAAGATTTCAAATTCTATCTCTTTCAAAAAATGATTTAGTTTAACTTGACCAATTATAATCTTGTTCATTCTTCTTAAGGTGTTTTAGTTTCAGATTGTTATATGTAAGCAAAAATATTAATTATATATATATATCATATAATCTGATTTTAGTATCTTGATGAAAGATCATTAGTCTCATAAAGAATAAAATGAATTGATATTTCTACAACTAGGATCTTTTTATTGAATATTCTATATGCATTGCTTGATGAATGATACCCAAAGACAGGAGTATTTTTATCAGATTTAGCATTATTTTCATAAGAACATATCAAGCATAACATGTACGACTGAAAAATATGAAAGATATGCAATAGTTTATTTTCTATTTTTCAAAAGGTCAAAAGGAGTTTTCATCAAAAATAGATCTAATAAAAACCATATATATGACAAACAGTGATGATAGCTTTTAACAAAAATTATTTAAGCAGATGACTATCATACAACATTGTCTTTTTCATTTCTTCAAGGATTCTATTAACCCTATTTTACTTATGGTGTTCTTGGTGTAGAAATAATTGTATTCAATATTATTTTCTGTGCAAAACTTAACAAGAAATTGGTTTTCAAAACTGTGCCATGATATTTTTTTATTTTCACAGTTTGCAAACCTTTTTTCATTTGAACCCTTTTGTGAGTTTGTGCCAATGCATAAAATATTTCAATTTAAGTGCCAAGAACAAAACAAATGTTAGCTTTGACAAATCATCCACAATTACAAAATGAAGAAACTTATCTCCTAGGTTCACAATTCTAGAGATCCAAATAAGTTCTTGTGGAGAATTTTCAAGGACTATGAGGTGGAAACAATGTTTTCAGATTTAGAAATGATTCTAGTTTATTTCCCTAGATGACATGCATAGAAAACTTTGACCTTGCAGAAATTAATCTAAGTAAACCAATGACAAGATCTTTTGAGATTAAGTCCATACAAGTATGAGTTGATTTTATATGCCAAAACTAGTTTCTTTAATCTTGGTATTCATAATGCATATATCTAAAAATATACCATGTACACATTCTTAAGCCTAAGATCAATAAAAGATAATGCCATGGATATAAAAACTCTCAATCAAGCATATGGAGAATTCATAGAGTTATTCTTATATAATTGATTGATCATTTAGCAAGTTATCCAACAGTAAGTAAAGCATACTATAAAATGAAGTGATTTAAATATATTTCCAAAAATATTTTCTATATCACAAAATTGATTAATACTTGCAATTCATGTTTTAATCAAATACTAAAGCAAAGAGAATGATGAGATGCAAGGATTACTGATTTCATTATTATTATTTTTTAATTACTTTTCTTAAGTATATTTTAGGTTTCATTCTCTAATATGTGTCTAGAGCACCCAATGTCCAAATTAACATCTTTTGTTGGAGCCTTGAGTGCTAGACACTCCTAAAAAAATATTCAGATTTTTAACCTAGGAACTCAAGCTCTTTTGGGTCCTTGTAGGTTAGCTATAATTGTTTCTTTTGGAATCCATATTTTCTTAATAGCTATTTTGTCCATAGGCTTACAGATTTTAGGATTACAAGGAGTGTATTTCTACATCCTCTTATTAAATTTAACAAACATATATTTAACATGAGTAGTAGATAAACCATCAGTTTTCTATTTTTGCCCTTTAGGTTCATCAAATTTGTAATGTACAGATTTAGGAACAACAGAAGAGATTTTGCTTAGCTTTTGTTCCTGTTTATCAGCATTATAAGAATCTGTTTTAAAATAATTCGAAACTGTTTTAACAAATATATTCTTGAAAGATTTTTGGGTGTACCAAGGTTGATATCCCAATCCAACTTTATCAAATTCAGCTCTTTGATTATTTATCATTAGGTTCAACTTTTCAGAGCTGAAAGTAAATCTTTCAACAACATGTTTCAATTTGTCAACTTCTTTAGTTGATCTTCTATTATCTTCTGAAAGCAATTCATTATTTTTCTTAAGTTTATCATGGCTTTCAGTGAGAAGTTGGTTTTTCTGATTTAGTTCTTTATTTTTCTCAATTAAGATTTTAGCTTAATTAGTGTTTCATAATAATTAGATAGTTTTAATTTTTCATTTATTAGGATTTTTTTTTCATTCTTCAGGTTCTTATTTTTACAAATGAGTTTCTTATGTTCTTTCATTAGATCAAGAAATGCATCATGTAACTCATCCAGTGTAAAATCATTTTCAATTTTATCATATACTTCATATTCAGAAGGAGACACTTTGTGTTTCAATACATACCTCATCCTTGTATGCCACAAGACATAGGTTTTCAATATCAGCTTGCCTCTCATCTTCTTCAGAGCTAATTTCAGATTCACTAAAAATATTAGTGCTTTCATATTTAGCCTCTAGCATATTCCATATATCTTTAGCAGTTATGCAAGAAGATATGCAATTAAACTCATTCTCGTCTATGCATAATATAACAGCTTCATGGCTTTTGAATTTTGTTGAGCCATTTTCTTATCATAATTAGTGTTTGTGTGTAGACCATTGACTATGATACTCCATAAATCATAATCATGTGCCTGAATAAAAATGCGCATGCGTGCTTTCCAATGTGTGTAGTTTATGCCATTAAATAATGGAGGTTTATCAATTAATTGTCCCTCTCCTAGAAAACTATCTATTTGAGTTGTCATGATCTTTGGCTCTGATACCACTTGTTGCCCAAGGTGACAACCTAGGAGGGGGGGGGGTGAATTGGATTTTCTAAAAATTATGTTCCCTAATTTACTTTGAATTGAATGCATCCGAATAATAAGATGTTATTTACTTAAGCTCTAGGCAATTACAAGTAAAGCAGAAGAAAATTAAGCTAGAGCAATTATACTATAGCTTTAGGTGCAATTGATCTAAAATTAACTTATAGTTGTATGATCAATTTTAATCTATGTGAATGGTAAGAATGGAGTGGAAGCTAAGCAAGTTCTAAACAATCACTTATAAATCAATAGGAAACAAAGCTAGAGATATTACACAATCAAGTATGAATGTAAGGTATGAAACATAAGAGATAAGGCATCACAAACACAAAGATGTATAGTGGTTCGGTGCACCTCAGCACCTACATCCACTTCCCAAGATCTTTTGGGAGTTTCACTATAATTCCTCAGATTACAGCCGGTTGTTTTACAAGCTCACAACCTAACTTGTTGTTTTCACGAGATCACAATGAACTCGGTCGGTTTTCACAGGCTCACTGACTAGAACCAATTCGACTATTTTCACGTGCTCACAATCCAACCCAGTTGGTTTTTCCCGGATTACCAACTACAACCTACAACGTTGGTTTTTCACTGGTTCACCAACAACCCTTAACCTCTTGATTCAATTTCTTGATTGAATCAAGTTACAAGATGTTAGAATAGGAGTTTAAAATAAGTACAAGCTTTTCAAACAAGCAGATATAACAAATATAAACAAATAGAGTAAAGAGAAGAAGCCTTCAAACAAGTTTTGTAGATGAAGGAACTCGGCTTCTTCTTTACTTGACCCTCTTCTGATTTCGCACGAGGTAGAGGATCACTGAGGCAGCACACAGTTGGAGAGGAAGCTTTGGGATTCACTCGGATGCTCTTCTTCTCTCTCTTTTGCTTTGAATAGCCCTTTTGTGCTTTTGGGAGGTTTCTCTTGAAATCTCTTTGAAATTTCTTTCCTATGTGTTCTCTCCCACTTCCTTAACTTCTCCCCTTGCTATTCCTTTGATTTTATAGCTTTGGATGGCGTGGGAACAAAGATCTAGCCGTTAGAGACAAAAATAGAGCCGTTGGAGTTGAGAAAAAACAAGCCGTTATGCCTTCCAGCGTGCTCGAGTCGACTCGGCTGAAGCAGGAGTCGACTCGTGAATAGGAGTTTGGCTGGCATTGTAGTTGGGAGTCGACTCGATTGTAGCTGGAGTCGACTCGAGCACTGTAGCGCTGAAAATCAACTCTCTGTCTTTTTCTGTGGGAGTCGGCTCGTGAACAGTAGGAGTCGACTCTGAACTTGCAGGAGTCAACTCGAGGATTGTTCTTTTGAATTTTTCTTCGAATTTGCTACTCCAACTTGAATCCTTTGAACTTGAAACTTGGGCCAATGAAGTGTGGCTTTCTTCCAACTTTTCTTGAGAGCTTTTGAGGCCTTTTTGTATTTTTCCAACTTGCTATATTCCTTGCAAAACAAATTATCTTTCTTCTTGCAACACAAACTTTAGTAATTATACTTCAAGGTTTTGTGATCATCAAAATCAATCTTTGGGTCAGCAGTATGTCCTGCTAGATGTATAGTATTCTAAGAAGATACCCTCATCTGACTTGGCATCAAATTTACTTAAATTCTCCTTGTCATTATTTAAAATATAACATCGACAACCAAAAACTCAAAAATATTTGACAATTAGTTTCTTATTCTTCCAAAGCTTATAGGGTTTTTTTTTTTGTTATTGGACGAATTAAAACACGGTTTAAAATATGGCAGAAGGTGTTTACAGCTTCAGCCCAAAGGTACTTTGGAAGATTTGACTTACATAGCATAGTGCGAGCCATTGCTGCCAAGGTCCTATTTTTTTTTCCACAACCCCATTTTGTTGAGACATTCTAGGTGCTGAAAATTGATGAGATATTCCATTTTCATTACAAAATTCTTCAAAGTATTGAGTTTCAAATTCAGTTCCATGATCACTACGAATCGAGATTAAAGTGGTGTTCTTTTCAGTTATAACATTTTTGTAGTATTTCAAAAAGGCTGAAAATGCTTTATTTTTATGTGCAAGAAATGACACCCATGTATATTTTGAAAAATCATCTACAATTACTAGTCCATATCTTTTGCCTCCTAGACTTGCAGTTCTAGTTAGTCCAAATAAATCTATATGGATAAGCTGTAATGATCTAGTAATTGAAACTATGTTCTTAGATTTAAAAGATGACCTTGTTTGTTTACCCAATTGACATGCACCATAAATTTTATCCTTTTCATAAGTTAATTTTGGTAAGCCTTTCACTAACTCCTTTTTAACTAACTTTGAAATCAATTCCATACTAGCATGACCTAGTCTTCGATGCCATAGCCAACTAGTTTCATTTATCTTATCTCCATTAGCAATTAGGCATAATCCATTCTTTTTAGCTAGATCGTCAAGGTCTACTATGTAAATGTTCCCATGCCTATGTCCTATGAGTACAATACTATTATCTTTGGGATTAGGGATTATACATGCTGAAGATTTAAAAAAAACTTCAAAATCTTTGTCACAAAATTGACTTATACTTAGCAAATTATATTTTAGACCATCAACCAACAAAACATTATCTATGAATGTAGATGAAGTGATATGAATTTTACCCTTTCCAATAATGTGACCTTTGGTGTTGTCACCGAAGGTTACCACTCCATCATCTTTAGATTCTATGGTGATGAATTGATCCTTATCACCTGTCATATGTCTTGAACAATCATTATCTAGATACCATAGTTGATTCTTCTCATTGGTTGTAAGACATACCTGCAAGTAAAATCAAGAATCCATTTTAGGTACGTAAACTATGTTGGGTCCTTTAGGGTTAGTAGTTGTGGTTCTTTTTGGAGCCCAAATTTTCTTAAATCTTGGTTTGCCTTTTTCATTTAGTTTTTGGTTATTGTTAAGTTTTCTAAAATTACATTCATATGCTTTATGTCCTATTTTATTACAGCAATAACAAGTAGTGTTTTCATTTTTGGACTTTACAAATATATTCTTCAAATATTTTTGCTTTTTATTTATTCTATACCCTAATCCTGCTTTATCATAAACAACTCTTTGACTATCAAGAATCATGTTTAATTTAGTTGAGCTGAGTGTAAATTTATCTACTAGAGATTTATATTTTTCTACTTCTCCTTTTAGTTTCATGTTTTCATTAATTAGATCTTTAGTTTCATTAGTAAACTTCTTACTTAATGTTTCATAATCATTAGATAGTTTTAGCTTATCTTGCATAAGTGTCTGATTTTTATTCTTTAAAATTTTATTTTTATAAATAAGCTTCTTATGTTCTTCCATAAGATCTAAAAAAGCATCATGCAATTCATCTACTGTAAAATCACAATCAAGTTCAGCATTTATCTGATCGTCGTTTGCCATGTAGCACATTTGAGCTGTATGTTACTGATCTTCCTCTCATGAACTTGAATCCTCACTCTCACTCCATTCAGCCATGAGGGCTTTCTTTTTGAGTTTTCTTACCATCCATTTTAATTGTGGACAATCTATTTTGAAGTGCCCGGGCTTATTGCATTCATAACAGATTGGCACTTTCCTTTTTTTTTCTTTGTCCTTACTCTTTTCTTTGCTTGTGTTGCCTTTGGAGAATGGTTTTCTTTTGTGAAGTCCTTTCTTATTGCTTATGAATTTTCTGAACTTCTTGGCAAGCATAGCTACTTCTTCCTCATCGTACCTCTCTTCATCATCGGACTTGTCCGACTCGCTGTCTTCTTTAGGAATTATGGACTTCAAGGCAATTGTCTTCTTTTTCTTGATTTCTTCTTCCGAATTTTGCTTCATTGTTAGCTCATGGGTCATGAGGGACCCTAGAAGCTCCTCTAGCTGAAATGTATTGAGGTCCTTAGCCTCTTGAATTGTAGTCACCTTGGCCTCTCACATACATGGTAGAGACCTGAGAATTTTACGTACCAATTCAGAGTTAGAATAAAATTTGCCTAAGCTTTTGAGACCATTGATTATGTTGGTGAATCTTGTGAACATTTTAGTTATGCTTTTAGAGGATTCCATTTTAAACAATTCGTATTTGTGTACTAGCATATTTATCTTAGATTCTTTAACTTGGTTTGTACCTTCATGTGTGACCTCTAATCTATCCCAGATTTTCTTAACTGAATTACATGTTGATATTCTATTGAACTCATTTGCATCTAGTGAGCAATAGAGGACATTCATGGCTTTGGCATTAAGTTAAGCCATCCTCTTATCATTATCATCCTATTTTTTTTGTGGCTTAGGGATGACCGTCCCATCTAGGCTAATGGTGTGTGTGGTCCTTCAACTATGATTCCCCATATATCATAATCTAGTGCTTGTATAAATATTCTTATTCATGCTTTCCAATAAGTGTAATTAGTGTCATTAAATAGGGATGGTCTATTTGTTGATTGTCCCTCGGATAGAGAGCTACCTATATGAGTTGTCATGATCTTTGGCTCTTGATTGTTAGATCAACAATTAATACAAGAGCACCTGCTTTGATACTACTTGTTGCCCAAGATAACAATCCAAGAGGGGGGATAAATTGGATTTTCTAAATTTTTAGGACTTTACTTAAGGTGATAGATGTATGAGTAATTTAGCTTGTGTTAATTATATATGTGCACTGGAATTAAAAAGAAAACACAATGCAAACATACAAGAAGTATAGTGATTCGGTGCTCTCCAAAGCACCTACGTCCACTCGCCAAGCGTTCCCATGAAAATTCACTATAGTCCTGTGGATTACAGTTGGATTGTTTTACCAGGCTCACAATCCAAAAATCCTACAATTCATTTTACGGGCTCACTAGTAACCTGACCGTTGGTTTTACGGGCTCACCAACAACCTACACCGTTGGTTTTGCGGGCTCACTAACAAAGCTTACAAGAAATGAAAGAAAGAGAGTTTAAAGCTCCTAAATGAGCAAGTAATACAATAATGCACTTAAAGAAGAGTTAAGAAAGTATTTATCGCTTTGTAGATTGCTCTTATGTTCTTTGCCAATGTTGCTTCACTCCTCAAGGGGTTGGTAGAGCTCTTGAATACACTTGAAAACTGCTCAACCACCTTTTTTCAGAATTGATGAAGACACTTGGACTTTCTTTTCTCTTGAATGCACTCTTGATTTTTGCAAAAGATTCTTTTTCCTGATGAATAGTGTCTCTTAAATACTTTTTCAACCTCTATTAGTCACTCTCTAGCTGTTGGAATTGAGAAACTAGCCGTTTCTGGCCGTTGGAGACGCAAAAAGTACTTATGCAGAACTAGCCGTTATGCTGTCAGTCGTGCTGGGGTCGATCCAAGCAAATCTGGGGTCGACCCAAGTTACTGTTCCACAGATTGGGGTCAGCTTATATTTTTCTGGGGTCGGCTCCAACTATAGTGGGGTCGACTCAAGCTTGGCTGGGGTCGGCCCTCTCAGGATTTCCAGAGACTTGTCTTTCTGTCATTCTAGGCTGGGGTCGACTCAACTTCTCTTGGGGTTGACTCGAGCTATAGTAGGGTCGACTCAAACTTTCCTGTGGTCGACCCTCTCAGGGTTTCTAGAGACTTGATTTTTCTAACTCTTCAGGCTGGGGTCGACTCATGCTTTCCTGGGGTCGACCCAAGCTACATTGGGGTTGACTCAAGATTATCTGGGGTCGACCCTCTCAGAAATTTCAGAGAGTTGTTTTTCAGGCTCTTTTGGCTGGGGTCGGCTCATCCTCTCTTGGGGTCGACTCATGGTTTCTTGGAGTCGATCCAATCTCTGTGCCATTTGTGCTAATTTGTGCCAGAATGCACCTTAACGTGCCAGGGCCGACTCTATTACTTCTGGGGTCGACTCCAACTCTGTGCCAAGTGTTCCAAGGGTGTGCCACATCGTGCAAAGTCATGCCAAATGTATCAGGATCGACTCCAAACTGAGTGAGGTCGACTCTAACCCTATTTTTCTGCAGTTGAATGTTAGATTAGCACATCAAAGTAATAAAAAGATATTCCAACTAATTTGATGAAGTATGACACATTCAAGTTTCATTTCTTTCAACTAACAAAAGTACAAAAATAGCCCTTATGAAGAAAACTTCACTCTTAATTTGGTCAAACTGAAAATTAGATTTTCTTTCAAGTTCTTTTAGTAGAATTATACTTGGATGAGTTCTTGAAGGTTATATTAAATATTGTAGATGAGTGTATCATGAATGTATCAAGATTGTAGAATGTATCGAGAGTGTATCACTTCTCTCTTTCTTGAGTATCTATTTACTTGATTAACTTTGTTAATTGCATTGGAACTTCCATATGGCCTTCATGGTTTTGTAAACATCAAAATAACATTATGATTCTCATCCTCCTCTTTGGCCTCGGTGCCTTGCGAACAGGTCAAAGTGGACAAGCAACGCATGAGGTTTTCAAGGGCAGGGGTTTTGATGAGGGGATGGAGAGGGAGGTGGCAAGCTTGGAGTGAGTGATGGGCTTGCCGTGGCCATGGAGAAGATTTAGGATGCCAAGCTCAATGGCACACTTGAGGGATATGGATCTGATGAAGCTGAGGGCATGGTTCCACAACTGGGCTTTAGCTTGGAGTTGGTCTTTGGCCTCCTAAGTGAGTTCCATCACTTATATTTATGAATTGGCTAGTTTTCTTTAGACTAGGGATCTATTGAGATGAACTTTGGTGGTCTTAGACTTTAAATCTACATATAGCTAGTGGATTAATTCTTCCACAAGGAATGATAGACATTGGTATAGGTCTAGCCATAGATCTTGATGTAGCTCTAATGGTAGGGACACATTATACCGGTCCGGCCATAGACTTTAGGACGATTCCTTCATCTGTGGCAGCACACCAACTTCCGCACCATCGCCACCTCTTCTACCTTAAAGGGCCCAAATTCATAAATATAAAAAAAAAAAATTGGGCAAAAGAGCAAACACCAAAATTTATGCGGAAAAACCTTCTATCTATGGATGAAAAAACTATGGGGCAATTCCAAATAAAATCCACTATAAATAAAATCCAAAATAAAATTCCTTTCTCTATGGAGGACCGTCTCAAGTACTACGCCCAAAAAATTGAGGTATACATTGATTGGAGACAAATACAAAGGTTATCTTTCTAAATGTTTTAATAGATGTCTCTCAAAATCACCTGTCCGCTCTCTGGGGCAATCAACAATGGTGAAATCAAACAAGGATGTTGGCTAAATTCCTTCTAGGATGATTGCTGAGAAGACAACAGCCAAGGGCAATCCAGACTCAAAAGAAATTTAGACAAAAGAATTGTTGTTAGGGTATAAGCCAGCCCTAGAACTATGAAGGGAAGAAGAAGAAGAATCCCAAAAGAATGTGGCTCCCACATAAATGGAAGAGCAATCAGAATCCCAAAAGAATAGGATGGCTCTTTTATGGCCAAAAATAGATTCATTATAATTGGGCTTCCTTCTCATCTTTTCCTCTATTTTTTTTTTATTGTATGGGTCCGATATGGGCTGGACCCAATGTGTTGTGCACCCTAACAATCTTTCCCTCCAACCCATAGGGAGGTACACCACAACTCCTTATTTGGAGTCCATGCCAACAAGCTCCAAACTCAAGCTTCTCTCTTGGAATGACTTTAGTCATCTTATTTGATGGATTATTCTCAGTATAAAACTTTCTCAATAGCCCCAACTATTTCTCAACCACTTCTCAAAGCCAGTGGTATCTAACATCAATATGCTTTGTGCGGGAATGATATGTAGCATTTTTGCTCAAGTCCATAGCGCTCTATCACCAAACACCATATACTCATTTTGTTTCAAATCCAACTCCTAAAAAAATCTTATCATCCAAAGCATTTATTTCACTACTTTAGTAGTGGTAATGTACTCAGCTTTGGTTGAAAATAAAGATACATAACCCTAAAGTTGATTTTTTGCTATCAAGGTCACCTACCATATCTGCATTTGTAAAGCCCTCTAAAAGTGGTTTTGAGCTCTCAAAACACAAAAACAACTTAGAACTTCCTCTCAAATCTCTGAAGATCTACTTAACCGCATTTCAATGCTCTTTGCTTGGATTTGATAGAAACTTGCTAACTACACCAACTACATGAGCAGTATCAGCCATGTGCTAACCATAGCATACATTAAGCCCCTAACTGTAGAGGAATAAGAAATAGCTAACAACTTCTCTTTCCCTTCTTTAGTGGATCAAGACTTATTGCTTAACTTGAAGTAACTAACAAGTGGTGTGCTGATGAACTTAGCATGCTTTATATTAAATCTTTCAAGCACTTTCTCTATATACCTTTCCTATAACAATCACAACTTCTTAGCTTTCCTGTCATGGATGATCTTCATACCCAAAATTTGACATACCTGACCCAAATCCTTCATGTCAAAAGATCTGAACAACTATTTTTTCAGCTTGCCAATCATCTTAGTATCCTGTCTAGTAATGAGCATATTATCTACATACAACAACAGAATAATGAAGTTTCCTCTAAGAAGGGTTCTGACATAAATACTAGCATCTGCAGTTGTCCTCATATAGCTATGACCCACCATAGATGAATCAAACTTTTTGTACCACTGCCTTGGTTCCTGCTTCAACCTATAAAGACTTTTCTTCAATTTACAAACCAAGTGCTCCTTCCATTTAATTTCAGATCTTTCGAATGTGCCATTTTGATCTATTCCTCCAAGTCACCATAGAGAAAAGTAGTTTCCATGTCTATCTACTCAAGCTCGAGATCCAACCTCGCTGCTAAACCCAAAACAACTCGAATAGAGCTCATCTTTGCAACTGGAGAGAAGATCTCATCCAAATCAATCTCTTTCTTCTGTCCAAAGCCTTTCACTTCCAAGTGAGCTTTGTACTTTACTAATTTTTCACCATCCTTCTTTAGCTTGATCACCCACTTGTACTATAATGCTTTCTTGCCTTTAGAAAGTTCAACCAACTCATAAGTGTGATTATTTTGGAAGAAATTCATCTCATCCTATATTGCTTTCATCCAACTATCTTTATCTTCATGAGATTGGATTTTTTGAAAGCTTTCTAGATCCCCCCCCCATCAGTCAGCAAAACATATTCTAATCTAGTGTACCTTTTAGATGGCTTGTGCTTTTTAGTAGACCTCCTAACCTGAAGTTTCGCAATCTTTAGTAGAGGAGGTTGTTCCCCCTGCTTAACACTCTCAGTATCTAGTACAACCTCATTATCAACTACCCCTAGCTCATTTTTTTCACCATGCTCTTCTTTTTATACTCCTATCCCATCTATGACACTATTTGATAGAGAAGGAAATGGTGTAAAATTAGAAACATTATTACTTATAGATTTTGATTGCACAGTCTTCTCAATGTCCACTAAATTCTCATTCTCATGAAAGATTATATCTCTACTTCTGTTAATCTTTTTCCTTACTAAATTTAATAATCTATAACCAAACTCAACATCTCCATAACCTAGAAATATGTATGGAATAGCTTTGTCATCCAGGTTTGACCTCTATTCCATAAATACATGTGCAAATGCCTTGCAACCAAACATTTTTAAATGTGACTAAAAATCTTGTCCATATGCTCTCAGGGAAGTCAAAGCTTAAAAAAATGATGAAGATCTATTAATTAAATAGTAAGAAGTACGTACAGCTTCACCCCAAAATAGCTTGGGTAGATTAGACATCCTTAGCATGCATCTCACCTTCTCCACAATGATGTAATTCATCCTCTCAGCCCCACCATTATATTGTGGGATATTAGGAACTGTCTTCTCATGTCTTATGCCTCTCTATGAGTAGTACTCCTCAAATTTTTTTGAAGTGTATTCACCATCATTGTTAGTACGAAAACATTTTAAAGGCCTGACTATCTCTTTTTAACCATAGAATGAAATTTCTAAAATAGCTTGAACACCTAATCTTTTAATTTCAATAAATGGACCCATACTTTTCATGAAGCATTATCAATAAAAACAACAAACTATTTGTTTCCACCTATGACTCTACCTTAATAGGACCACATGCATCAAAATAAACCATAACCAACAAATTCTTTTTTCTGTTGGAGGATTTGTGAAAAAAACTCTGATGATTGCCAAATAAACAATAATCACAAGGGTTTAGTGGTGTACCTTCGATATGAGAGATCTCTTTGCCAAAAATTTGCAACCTTTTCTCACTCATGTGAGCTAGCCTCTTGTGTCATAGATTTGGTAAAGTCTTATCCTTAACTACAAATAATCCATCAGTGCACACCTTCATATGAGTCTTGTATAGTGTACAACAAACACTTCTTTTTGCAACTACCAGTGAACCCTTAGTGAGCATCCATCTTCCATTATCGAAATAATTTTCAAAGTCTACCTGACCCATAGCATAAGTGGAAATCAGATTAAGACACAAATCAAGAACATATCTCACATCCTTCAAAGTCAATGTATAAGTAACATTAGTCTTTATACACGCATCACCAATTTTCACAATTTGTGCATGACTCCTGTTACCCACAAAATCTCCTGCTTCATACAATGCGAAAAACTCCATTATGGGAGTAGCATGATGGGAAGGTGCAAAATTAACAACCTACTCAACATTGTAGTCATATATGATTGTGCTCTTCATCTCTAAATGTGAGAACCAACACTTCCTCTTTTGATACATTTGTTGTAGTATTCTTATCTTCTACCTTTTTCTAATTCTTCTCCTCTAGTTGCTTCTACTTCAAAAACCTACAGTTTCATTTTAGATGCCCGTCTTTGCCATAATGGGTAGTTTTTTCTGCCTTCTTTTGACTTTGACTTGTCTTTGGATGCACCACAACTCTGAGGTCCTCTTCTCTTACTTCTACCCTCAGTTTCTATGACAAGAGATTGCAGTTCTTATTTTTTGATGTTCTTATTGAGCAATGTATAGATGTAACATCATTCAACACAAGAGTTTTATTCCTATGTAATATGGTCGTAATCAAATTATCATAGGAATTGGGCAACCAAGCCAAAAGAAGTAGGGCTTTATCTTCTTATTCAATTTTCACATTAATGTTTGCCAACTACATGATCATGCTATCAAACACATTCAGATGTGCCAAAAAACTCATGCTCTTCTCCATTTAAAGTGCGTATGACTTCTTCTTCAAATACATCTTATTTGCTATATTCTTCACCATGTATAAGCTCTCTAGGTTTTGCCAAATCTCCATGGCCATCTTCACATCATTCACATTATTCAAAACTTTATCTAACAAATTAATCCATATAGCACCTATAGCCTTCTCATCCATCTCTTCAAAATCCTCATCAGACAATTTTTTTAGCTTTATCTTTTTAGCCAATAGTACCTTGTGTACACCATGTTGTATTAGTAAATCTTTTATTCTCCTCTACTAGAGTGAAGCTATCTCTACCATTAAATTTCTCAATGTCAAATCTTATGCCCGCCATATTCCCTATAACAAGAGAACCGATCTCTCTTTTGATATCACTCTGAAGGACCTAAATTCACAAATATAAATAAAATAAAATTGGACGAAAGAGGAAATACCAAAATTTATGTGCCAAACTCTCTCTCTATGGAGAAAAAACCATGAGGCAATTCTAAATAAAATCCACCATAAATAAAATAGTAATTACAATAGTATTCTCTCAAGTACTATGCCCAAAACTTGAGGTATACATTAATTGGAGATAAATACAGAGGAAATCTTAGAAAATATATCAATAGTTGTATCTGAAAATCACCTGTTTGATCCCCAGGGCAATCAACAATGGTGAAATCAAACAAAGATAAAGGCTAACTTCCTTCCGATACGATCGCTGAGAAGATAATGGCCAACGACAAGCCAGACTCAAAAAAATCCAAACAAAAGCACTACTCTTAGGGTATAACCCAACCCTAGAACCATGAAGGGAGAAGGAAGAAGAATCCAAAAAGAATATGACTCCAACATAAAAGGAAGAGCAATCAGAATTCCAAAAGAACATGATATCTCTTTCATGATCCTCATGGACTTTCTTTCCTTCCTTTCCTCCTTTTCTAATTATTTTTTTTGATTGTACGAGTTCCACATGGGCTGCGCCCAATATGCCATGCACCCCAACATTCCTCGCCCGCCTCTTTCTCAAGTTCAGCCCAATAAACCAAATGGAATCGAACTGAATATTTTCAGTTGGTTTGAACAGATTTTTGTATTACGTTAGGCAGGTTTCGATTTCAATTCTAAGAAATCGATTTAAGTCAATTCGATTTCAATACCACCCCTAAACCGTCCTGACCCAAATCACTCACATCCCAAGGCATTGCCTATTCTTGTTTTGGGCCTGTCCTCCTATCTTAAAAAGTCAAGCCCCAGGCTTTGGACTTACGGTGCTCCACAACCTTTGCCACTTGATATGCTTTGCTGGGGTTTTGGTCTATGCCACCACCATCAGGGTCTTTATAAGTCAAATTACACCAATTTTGAGTTGGAGCATCCGAGTGCAGAGAATTTTGGTGCAATTCAACGGCAAGTAGATCCTCCAGGTCGTCCTCATTTCAACGGGATCCCTCGTTGCAATAATCTCTCTACATGGTTGTCTTTGATGGTAGACCACCATATGCAAGCTAGGCTTTTGAACTTTGACTTCGTAAACTAGACTTGTTTCTATTTAGACAGATGATGCCAATCGAAATATTCGAAAATGGAGGCAAGCCAATCCTAGAAAGACGCTGGTTCTAGATTCCCAAAGTTCTCTACAAATAGGAGGACAATTTTGTTTTGACACCTGTCATACTCATCTCCATCAAGCTATTGATTTCGGATAAGATTATGATGATTCAGGAGTGAAGAGCAGCCGGCGTTGGACTCCCGGCCGTCATCGGCCTGAACTAGGGCTACTACTATAGGTCGCACAAAAGGTTGTCTCTATTGCTAGGCCACAATCTATTAGAGTTGTCACAAGGCTTCGTCACCTTGGCTAGCTGGATCCTAAGCTAGTCAACTTAGGATTTTGGAGTTGGCATTGCTGCTGGTTAGATCCATGGCTAGTGAGATTTGGTATTGAGGCTAAGCTCCTGGAAGATCTCGAACACTGTATTTATCATGGTTGACTGAGGTTGACTGGGGAAGCTTTCATTGACTTCTAGTACCTCCTAGTTTCCAGCGATAGAACAGGGGTCATTAAAAGGTTCCAAGAGTCTTTGAGTTTTTGGTGTCAGTAAAAACATTGATGGTGGCGAACTTTGGGTGTCGGTTGACTGCATCTACAATGGCTAATGTTAGCAAGATTTCGATGGTGAGCTGGGGCCACTAGATGATGCTGATGGTGGCCTGTCTGCATTAGTAGGATTCAGACAATGACTAGTTTTCTAAGAAAATAGAAGTTCAAGAGCAAATAAGAATTTGGAACAAACTAAAAATTATGAGCTAAGCAAATTATGAATCCTAAGCAAGTATACTTGCATCACAAAATGATCAAGGTCTTAAAAGGAAAAAATGTTAGCATGCAAGAGTATTCTTCAAAATACCTTCCTTTGATACTAAAGAGCAGACGCAAGTTGGAGGGCCTGGAGCAAGCTTCATAGTTACCCAGTCAAAGGTTGAGCAAGCATACGAAATTAAAATAAATCTTAAATATAGATTTGAAAGCAATTATCAATCTAGAACCTAAAGGCCAAGAATTAATCTAGATGTTAGAGAAAGGATAACTAGCTAGTAACTTATTCTTGGTATGCTACCAAGAGGGCCTTATCGTTTCTAAGGACTCCACCAACCGATACCTTCAAGATGCTTGACCACTAAGTAATCCGCCAATAGCCACTTCGCTAATTCCTGGAATCCACCAGGTTCACACAAAATTCATCGTGCGGAAGAGTACACCGAATTGCACTCAGAAAAAGGAAGCTTTACTAATATTTCAATGATCAAAATTGAGTATAAGATTCGATCTTTATAGGCTCTGGAGTTCGTTAAAAGATAGGGATGTCCAGGCATCCTCAAGTTTGAGAAGAATAAGAAAAGAAACTCTTAAGCTAACTAAACTATATTCTCACTACTCTCGGCCTTGTAGAAGAAATCTACCTCATACAGTGATCTATCTATCATCGAAATCCTTTTGATGCCAGTTTTGGCACCATTGGATCCACAAACAGCGACTAGATCCACCATCGGTTGCCTCGAACTTGGAGACCATCTTGAAATAAGGTTGCTTGCGGACAAGTCTTCTAGAAATTCATGTGCCTAGTATAAACTATCTATTTGTGTTACTAGCGACAACCGATAAATGATTAGTACTTATACTAGCAATCGATAGACAATTACCATCGACAATCTATGCGATATATTGTGAAAGCTTTATATGTTGAATTCTCTACATGTAAAGTCAAATCCAAAACATGTTCTTGTAGTGTTTCATTGGAAATAGCCCTCACAAATCTTCGCATACAATCTTTTGGTAATACCACAATCATTGGTAGTATGCTTTCATGTGCATAGCATGTCCAAAATGTTAGATAATTTATTGCTTTTTTGAGATAAATACCTACATGACTTCCCAATCCCATGACCCTATGTTGGAGCTGCTTCCATCCTTTCTCTAAAGACCCATGATCCCCTTCTCAATCAACCAATCATGAAGCACTGCCCCATCACGATGCAAGCAATGATGAGAGCACAAAAGTGCAATCTACACATCATTTAAATTAGTATTATTATTAACAAATAATAATAAAAGTGCTGAATTAACATTATATTTTTATTGGGTACAAGTGATCGTAAATTAAAGGATATAGCAGGCTTAGCTTGACTAGATCAGAGAAGACCCAACCACATGGGTCAGCTCCTGTTGCACACCAGAAGGAGGCTAATCACAGCCGCATGGAAGATCAGACGTGAGCTATGCGAAAATAGGGGAGGGGTCCATGTTCCAGCGTCCCACCTTTCTTACGCGTTTTCCCTTGCATTCCACGCGTCCGTCCGAGCCGGCGTGCGATCTCCCAGCATCCCGCGTCTGCCTCTTTTCCCGTTTCAAAGCTTCCGAGTCCGCGATTCCAACATTCCAGATTGATCCCAAGCGCCCGCGTCCGTGATTCACTTCCCGAATTTCAGCCGTCCGCGTGCAATCTTCCGCCTTAACAACGCATTCCTCCTTCCACAAGCGTTTCAACTTCCTTCTGTGTCCCAGCCACCTCCTAGATTTGAGGAACCCGCATCTCTTGCTTCCGGATCCGCGTCTCAGCCTTCCCCAGCCATCCACGATGCTTCCGGAGTTCGCGATCAGCCTTCCTCCCAACCGAGGTCAGCGTCCATTCCTTCCAATCCATCCGCCTATCCCGCGAAGCATCTCCCGCATTTAGTCTTCCTTCATCAGCATCCCACGTTCACAACAGCGGATTGGCAGCCCATCTTTCCAGCACCTCTCATGCGTCCGTTCGAGTCCGAGATCCAGCATCCAGCCGACCATCTCCAACCTCACGTCCAAGCTTTCCATATTTTGCAACTAGCTGGGATGTGCTTCATTCCAGCATTCCTCCTTCCAACAAAATTCCATTCGAATCACAGCAAATTTGATTGAGAATTTCGTTTGATTTGTTAGGGGGATAATTCTGAATTTAGATTGGCTTTCCAAGAATAAACAGGGGGGGGGGGGGGGGGGGGAGAGTTGAGTATAAAGGGGCATATAGATCTCGGCTATGGGGGGTGGTCTCATTCAAAAAAATAGAGGCTCTCGGCCATTCTAGAAAAAAAAATAGAGAAGAAACATGGGATTGTTAGAAGTATGCCCTAGAAGCCAACGTGGCTGACACATATTTGTAATCTGGGGCACAAATTTGTAATTTGACACTTATTAATAAATAAAATTGGGTAATTTGTTTTTAATTCATGTTTGTCTGTGTCCATGAATCATTCAAGAAATTAATAGATGATGACACATATTCTCAAGAAGTTGAGAATTTGAGGTATGTGTCATTAGGGATTAATTTCTAAATGCTCCTAATCGATGGATCCATCATGAGGGATGGTGATTGATTCGCTGAGATTAGTGCATAGATCACTTAGTCAGATGGACGAGTCTCGAGTCCACAGTGTAGAGACACTGGAGTGATTATGCAAATACTTGTTAGAGAACAAGATACTGAGCGTGACCAAAGATAGTAGTCACATGGATGTCTATCCACTCATCAGTGACTACTTATGCTGCAGTTGTATGACTGATCCTTTGACCTGCGATGCCTCAGCTATTCACTATGAGGTTGCTGTAGTTTGACGAGCATGTGAACTTGGGCCCTAGCCATTCGGGTCCTTGTAGTGCGGATTGGCTACAATAGGTTCATTTTGGAATAGGGTTGCATCTAGATGGGATCTATCAACCTTGATAGATTAGAAATGATCCTATGTGATTTATGAGACTGAGTTCGATAAATTCCTGGTCAGGTATTTTGGAAAAAGAGTTTTCCATATCTCGAACTGGAAGTCGTATAAATTTAACACATGACAGACGATGGGGTTTGACGAGATATCCATAACCTCCGTCACATCGGGATCCATGATAGAGAGACTGTATCATATGCTAACTGCACCTGGAGCTTCATATATTCCATTCTGCTGGGTTGCCACCACATACTGCTAGGTGTCACTAGTGGATTGTGAGACTCGAAGGCATTCACTTGGTGATCAGTGAGCCTTGAGAGTAGAACTGAAATCGTTTCAGTCCACTAAAAGAAGTTTCAGTGATATTGAGATGGAGATCTCAATATGTCTCACTACCAGTCAAAATAGAACCTACAGGGTCACACACATAGAGGATTTAATTAGTCAGACTATCATAATAATTTGGAATCACAATAGAAATCAATCATCAATATGATTGGTGATTGAATTAACCCACTAAGTGTTAGTGAGTTAATGGAAGAAGAATTAAGTGGAATTGATTGCAATTGGATTGCAATTGGGCTGATTTAATGAGCCAAATCAAATTGGGTTTGACCCAAATTGATTTGAGTTCATGATTAGGTCAATTTGATTAAACCAAGGTTTGTGCGGATTTTAAAGACCACATGTCGTCGTAGGATGAATATGACTTAAGTCATGTTCACGCTATGCGGACTTTAAAGTCCACATGGCGTCGTAAGATGCATGCTCCCAAATCAATTAATTCTCCTAATAAGATTAGGAATACTAATGTGATTAGAAAATTAATCAATTAATTGAGTGGACACATGTCATGCATCTATGAGCACAAGGATTGGACACTTGGCATTATTCCAAGGGTGGGTTTTAGTCCCATACTCCTAATAAGATTAGGAGAAGCCATAAACCCAATCTATAAAAGGGGAGGCATGTGCATTGAATTGATAATCCTAGATCCCCACGCCTCCTCTCTCCCTCTCTTCTTCCTTCCTTCTCCACGGCAGCAAGGGGACCTCGTCTTTCTCTTCTTCTACAGGAGCAAGATAAGGAAGATCCATGCTTAAAGCTTCATCCCTCATCTTCCTCCATTGCGAGCAAGGTTGAAGAAGAAAGCGTTCTTCTTCAAAGAGGTATGCTGCAGATTTTTTTATCTTCCAATATTATGATAGTCATGAGAGGTCTTTGCAAGGAGCTAGCACTCCGGTAAGATCCTATCTCAAATGATTAGATCCTCGTGTGGATACCTGTGAGGCCGGACATATGTGCAGCTTAACCAGGAATCTAGAAAGATCATCAGGCTGCGGTGTTCCACACCTGTAGAATTTTTGAAGACGAGATCTTCAAATTAATAACTTCTGATTTTTGTTTCATTTTGATAAATCTTAATCAACCCTCCTCAGATCCTAATCTCCTCTCCCTAATGAGTTCAAAGATCTTCTGGATTTGGATCCAGAATTTTTTTTTGAATTCTACGATCCGAGGCGCGTTCATACGATGAACGACGTTCCGTTCGAATTTCGCTGCGAACGTTGCATCAAACAAGGCGTATCTCAGCAGTGGTATCAGAGCCATGGTTCTAAGGAGCATGATTAGGACTTAAGGAATGATTACCATATTTTTAATCTGATTTTTTAAAGGAATTATGTTTGCTGGATTTTGTGCGTGCTGAAATTTCAGGTTACTGAAATTTTCAGCATGCAGATTTTTATTTGTTATGATCTTACAAATTATTTTAGAATTGCAATTAGATTACAATGTTTTAAATCAAGTAATGCATGATCTAAAATTCAGAGAATAACATAATAGGTTTAAAGTTTCAAATCTGAAAATATATATGAGATGCATGTGGTAATCATAATGTTCATACTTGTTTAAGATTATGTTTAAAACAATGTATGCATCAGATGTATGTATTAGTTAAACAAAATTTATTTGCATGAGATGTAAATAAAATTCTTAAACAATAGGACATTTACATAAGATGTAAACTGAAATAATTATGTCATTTACATAAAATGTAAGCACATAATATATGAAATGGTTTCATAATTACATAGGATGTAAACTTTAACCAATGTGACATTTACATAAGATGTAAATCGAATGGCATATGGTATGGGGTAGATGGTTACATTAGATGTAAATCCCAAGAGACCTAAAATCTTCTTAAATCAATCGAGAGTGAACGATACATTGAGCTAGCCATATTTGATTAATTGATCTAATTGGTGTCTAGGAAAGCTTAAAGGTGGTTACTTAATTAGGACCTTACTCTCTGAGTAAGGAGAGCATCCCACCTACTTACCTAGCAAATTGATCGATTACCTCCTATGGAAAGCTCAAAGTTGGAATCACTAAGATTTGATTACCCAATATTAAGTCTGTCAGGATCAAGCGCTACCATTACACCAAAACCGGCAGGTGTTAGTGAAGGCGCAACTTTATTTCCTTAAACTAGCGCAGAGGCCCATAGCGCCACGAGTCGACTCCGACCAAGCCTCGCCCAACTCCGGACTCCGACAGGGCCTCGCCAGTGGGTTCAGGGACCCCCTAGTGGTATAACCCACCCTACTCCTCCAGCGCATCCACGTTGGCAGGCGGCAGGACTGACTCGGCCCTCCAGGCCTCCGCCAACGTTGACTCGGCCCCTCAGACCTCCGCCAACAATCCCCCCCCAACGTGATGCCTGGGTTTCGAACTCGAGACCTATGGCTCTGATACCAATTGTCAGGATCAAGCGCTACCATTACACCAAAACCCGCAGGTGTTAGTGAAGGCGCAACTTTATTTCCTTAAACTAGCGCAGAGGCCCATAGCGCCACGAGTCGACTCGGACCAAGCCTCGCCCAACTCCGGACTCCGACAGGGCCTCGCCAGTGGGTTCAGGGACCCCCTAGTGGTATAACCCACCCTACTCCTCCAGCGCATCCACGTTGGCAGGCGGCAGGACTGACTCGGCCCTCCAGGCCTCCGCCAACGTTGACTCGGCCCCTCAGACCTCCGCCAACAAAGTCGATTGGTTTTCCACCGTAGTAGAGTTGCTAAGATTTTTCCGGCATTGATTAGTCTCGGCTAGATACAGTGGGCTAGTTGCATCGGAGGATTGGACTTCTCTATTAACATGAGATGTTGTGGGGTAAAGGTGGGGTTGGGCTCCAATAACTGTTAGGTAAGGACCCAATCACATCTTTATTTTTGCGGGATATACGGTGGGTCTGACTTAACCAAGGAACGAGTCCAATAACTGTTAGGTGAGATCCTTATGACTTGGAGACCAGGTTAGCTCAATATGCTTACGAAGCATTGTACAAGAGTTCTACACTCATCGTCTATGTGTCTCCAATAACTGTTAGGTGAGGTGACATGTAGATTGGTGGGACCGCAGCACCCCACTTGAAATCCTAAGTCGCAGGTTTCCGTATCTTTACCAGGAAAGTGTGAGAGATCTGAGAAATAGTGGAAGGATTTGATCCAATGTTGTTTTAAAAGTTCCTAAAATAAATTAGTGTCAAATACAAATTTCTAATTAGAATCTTTACTCTCTGCAGATGTCAATGGCTTCCAACCCGATAGTTCAAATTCTAGATAACAATAGGTTGACCGGACCAAACTATAAAGATTGGCTCCGCAACTTGAAGATTGTCTTGAGTTGCGAAAAGATAGCTTATGTTCTTGACCATGAACTCCCGGTGTTACCAACCCGTGCAACCAATGAGCAGCGTGAGATGCATGCAAAATGGTTGGATGACGACAATAAGGTTAGGTGCTACATTTTGGCATCCATGTCCAACGAATTGCAATGCCAGCATGAAAGCATGAAGACTGCTAAGGACATACTTGATCACTTACAAGAGTTGTATGGTGAACAGACTCGCGCAGCGAGGTTTGAAGTGTCCAAGCGGCTCTTCAAAGCCAAGATGCACGATAGGCAGTCCGTCCATGAACATGGTTTGACCATGATCAAGGATCTTGAGGAGCTTGGAAAGCTTGGCATGACCATGCACAAGGATTTGCAAACGAATTTGATTCTACAATCGTTGCCATCTTCATATGGGCAGTTTATTGTAAACTACCATATGAATAAAATTGAATACACCAAACTTGAATTGTTGAATATGTTGGTGACAACTGAGGGAGCCTTGAAAGGTTCAAGGGGCACAGTTCTCGCTGCTGAGCTAGCTTCTACTTCCAAGAGAAAGTCTACTAGGAAGAAGAAGAAGCCTGCGAAGAAGCAGAAGACCGAGAAAAAGCCGAAGAAGGAAGTTTCTAAGAAGAAGGCCGAACCCAAAGAAAAATATTTCCATTGCAATGAACCCAAAGGAAAAGAAACTGTCCTATCTACATGGAAAACATAAAGAGCAAGAAGGGTGACACGCCTTCTGAAGGTATGTCTAATATGCTCACTATTGAAACTAATCTAACGGTTTCTTCTATTTCCAGTTGGATTATAGACTCTGGTTCTAGTGTTCACTTATGCACTACCATGCAGGGTGTAAAGAAAAGTAGAAGGATTACGAAAGGTGCGGTAACCCTACGGGTTGGCAATGAAGCAAGAGTTGCTGCTGTTGCTGTGGGCACATTTTCTTTGCATTTACCGTCAGGATTTAGTTTGATACTTAGAGATTGTTATTTTGTACCTAGTATTAGTAGAAATCTGATTTCTGTATCTTGTCTAGCACAGAAACATTATGAATTTAATTTCAATAAAGACTACGTTTCCATTTATTTGCGAAATAAACTGTTTGGACGTGGTTTTACGATTGACGGTCTCTATCACTTACATATGGATGTATCTGTGAATGTATCTGAGCATACAGTGAGTACCATAGGATCTAAAAGATCCAGAGATGAGATAAATCAAAAGTATTTGTGGCACCTCAGACTTGGTCATATAGGAGAAGACAGAATTAACAAATTGGAGAAACATGAGCTTTTGAGTTCATTGACTTCTGAGTCATATCCGATTTGTGAATCCTGCCTTAAAGAAAAAATGGCCAAATTACCCTTTGTAGGACACGGGAAGAGGTCCGCTGAAATACTTGTCCTAGTACACACTGATGTGTGTGGCCCATTCGATGTGCAGGCTAGGGATCAATTTTTCTACTTTATTACTTTTACCGCTGATTTCTCACGGTATGGTTGTGTCTATCTTATGAGACATAAATCTGAAGCATTTGAAAGGTTCAAAGAATTCGTATTTGAAGTAGAAAAACAGACAGAAAAACTCATTAAGGTTCTTCGATTAGATCGAGGAGGAGAATACCTTAGTGGAGAGTTTCGTGATTGTCTCAAACAAAATGGTATAGTTTCACAATGGACACCTCCTAGAACATCTCAACTCAACGGAGTATCAGAAAGAAGGAATCGGACCCTATTGGATATGGTCAGGTCCATGACGAGTTTCACTGACTTACCCTTATTCTTGTGGGGAGATGCCCTACTTACAGCTATCTACATATTGAATAGAGTTTCCTCTAAGTCCATTCCTACCACACCAAATGAGATATGGCATGGTAAGAAACCAAGTCTTGGTTATCTCAAGATTTGGGGATGTCCGGCCCAAGTCAAGTGACAACAGGCAGACAAGTTAGAGACTAGCACAATTAGTGCTTATTTCATTGGATATCCTAAAGAGTCGTTAGGATATAATTTTTACATCCTAGAGGATCACAAAGTGTTTGTGAGCCGACATGTCATCTTCTTGGAAAAATAGTTTATCCTTGATAGAGGCAGTGGGAGAAAAATTGAGCTTGAAGAGAAAGTCTCTGAAGAGCAACGAGCAATTGAGCCTAGTGAACCTATTCACATTGAGCCAATAAATGAAGAGCCTCGTCCACTTCATAGATCCAGTAGGATCTTCCATCCTCCTGAAAGATACTTAGGTATGCTTACAGAGGAAATTGAGAAAGAGTTCCTCATGAAAGAAAGAGATCATAGTGATGATCCCATGACCTACAACGAAACGATGTTAGACATCGACTCCGAAAAATGGATGGATGCGATGAAGTCAGAAATAGACCTAATACATTCCAACCAAGTATGAACCTTAGTAGATCCGCCTGAAGGTATAGTACCTATTGGGTGTAAATAGATCTACAAAAAAAAATGGGTTCGGATGGCAAGGTAGAGACCTATAAGACAAGGTTGGTGGCAAAAGCTTAAAGTCAGCGCGAAGGCATTGACTATCAGGATACCTTTTTACCGGTAGCCATGCTGAAGTCCATTCGAACATTGCTTGCCATTGCAGCTTATCATGATTATGAGATATGGCAGATGGATGTGAAAACTGCATTCCTTAATGGATATCTTGAGGAAGATATCTATATGGAATAGCCTCAGGGTTTCACTTCCAGTGATGGTGATCACAAGGTCTGCAAGCTGCAAAGATCCGTTTATGGACTAAAGCAAGCATCTCAGAGTTGGAACACTCGTTTGATGATATGATCAAATTGTTTGATTTCATCAAGAACGAAGAGGAACCATGTGTGTACAAAAAGGTCAGTGGGAGGGCTATAGTATTCCTCGTATTGTACGTGGATGATATACTCTTAATTGGGAATGATATTCCCATGCTCACATCGGTCAAGTTATGGTTGTCTAAGAAGTTTTTCATGAAAGACCTAGGTGAAGCATCTTATATTTTGGGGATTAAGGTATATAGAAATAAGAGGATGCTTGGCCTATCACAGAAAATGTACATAGAGGAAGTGCTAAAGAGGTTCAGCATGGAAAACTCTGATAGGGGATTGTTACCCCTAAGGCATGGGATAAATTTCTCCAAAAGGTGTGCCCCAAAACATCTGAAGAGATTCAACGCATGAGTAAGATTCCTTATGCATCGGCAATAGGGAGCCTCATGTATGTCATGCTATGTACTCGACCTGATATAGCACATGCTGTGAGTGTCACAAGCAGATATCAGTCAAATTCAGGCGAGGAGCATTGGATAGCTGTGAAAAATATTCTTAAGTACTTGAGAAGGACTAAGGATATGTCTTTGGTCTTTTAGGGAAGCATAGAATTTAAGGTAGAAGGATATACTGATTCAGACTTCATGACTAACCCTGATGATAGAAAGTCTACATCAGGATATGTATTCTTATGCAATGGAGGATCGGTAAATTGGAAAGTTCCAAGCAACTGATTATTACAGATTCTACCATGGAAGTAAAGTACATTGCTGCATCGGATGCTGCGAAGAAAGCGTTCTGGTACAAGAAGCTTGTCGAAGAGCTAGGAGTCATGTCATCAGATGCCATATCCCTTTTCTGCGACAACAACGGCGCCATAGCACTAGCTAAGGAGCCGAGGTCTCATCAGAAGTCCAAGCACATAGAGCAGCAATTTCATCTAATTCGTGACTACCTCAAAAAAAAGTATTTAGAGGTGCAGAGAGTAGACTCCACTGATAACGTGGCGGACCCATTCTCTAAGCAGCTGAGTCAGAAGAAATTAGAAGTCCATCTTGAGAAAATGGGACTTAAATACATGTCTGATTGGCTTTAGTGCAAGTGGGAGATTATTAGAAGTATGCCCTACAAGCCAACGTGGCTGACGCATATTTGTTGCCCAAGGTGACAACCCAAGAGGGGGGGGGGGATGAATTGGGTCTTTTAAAAACTTTTAAACTACTTCTAATCTTTTAGATTAATTATGCTAAGTTGTATGGATGCTTAGTGAAGCTTAACCTTAGCAAGAGTATGATTCTAATCTAATCAACTATTAAGCAGCGGGTTCAATAAAAGATTAGTCTAATTTTGCCCTAGTATGCTATTCAATTTAATGATTGAGTAAATTGATTATGCTTGCAACTAAAGGATGCACGAAGAAGAGTTAAGCAAGCTTAATATCTAAGTAAGTGAGTGAGAAGGTCAGTCAACAAAGAGCATCACAAACACAACAAAAATATAGTGGTTCGGTGCATCCCAGCACCTACATCCACTCCCCAAGACCTCTTGGAAATTTCACTATAATCCTACAGATTACAGCCGGTTGTTTTACAAGCTCACAACCCAACTTGTTGTTTTACGAGGTCACAACGAACTCGGTCGGTTTTCCCAGGCTCACCGACTAGAACCCCTCCGATTGTTTTCCCGGGATCACAATCAAACCCTCACACGTTGGTTTTACCCTCGGCTCACCAACAAACCTATCTCCGTTGGTTTTCCCTTTGGCTCACCAACAAACCTTAACCCCGTTGGTTTTCCCTTTGGCTCACCAACAAACCTAAAACCCCTTGGTTCAATCCCTTGATTGAATCAAGTTACAAGATATTAAAACAAGGAATAAAACAAATCAAAGCTTCTTAAACAAGCAGATATAACAATATAGACAAATAGAGTAAAGAGAAGCCCTTAATCGCGTTTTGAAGATGAAGGAGCTCGGCTTCTTCTTTACTTGACCCTCTTCTGATTTTGCTTGAAGTAGAGGATCACCGAGGCAGCGCACAGATGGAGAAGAAGCTTCGGGATACACTTGGATGCTCTTCTTCTCTCTATTTCACTTTTGATGGCCCTTTTGTGCTTATGGGAGATTTCCCTTGGAATCTCTTCCCTAAAAGTTTTCTCCCACTTCCATACGTTCTCCCCTAGCTCTCTTCTTGTTTTTTTATAGCTTTAGATGGCGTGGAAACAAGAATATAGCCGTTAGAGACAAAAATAGAGCCGTTGGACACAGTCTGCACTTCCTGACAATATTACCGTTGGGATCGGAGTCGACTCGCGCGATCAGGAGTCGACTCGCCTGTTGCAGGAGTCGGCTCGTGCTTTACTGGAGACGACTCGGCCACTGTTCCAAATTTGAATTAAAGTGCATGCCTTGACTGGGAGTTGACTCGTCTTAACCTGGAATCGACTCGCCAACTTCTGGAGCTGACTTGGCAATTTCGGAGTCGGCTCATCCACTGAAGTCCGTGGAACCAATTTTGAATTTGATCCACTCGAGTCGACTCGACTGTCCTGGGAGTCGACTCGAATCTCAGAGCCCGAACTCCCGATCCTCTGTCTTTTGGCTCGTCCAGTCTTGGAGTCGACTCGAACTTCCTTGGAGTCGACTTGGCTCTCAGTTTCCGAAAGTTAGTCTTCTGTGTCTTTGGTGAAGTGCTGCCTTGGAGTCGACTCGAGCTGTCTGGGAGTCGACTCGAATCTCAGAGTCAGCAAATTAGTCTTCTGTCTTCTTTGGGGTCGCGGTGTCTCGGAGTCGACTCGTGCAATGCGGGAGTCGACTCGAATCTCAGAGTCCAGAAACTGCCCTCTGACTTTTTCTTTATGTACCGCTGAGAGTCGACTCTTGCTTTCTTTGGAGTCGACCTGCCAACCATCGGAGTCGACTCGCGTTCCACTGGAGTCGACTCGAATCTCAGACCTGAAAACTGCTCTCTGACTTTTCTGCCTGTGACTCCTAGGAGTCGACTCATACTTCTCCGGAGTCGACTCGGTAAATATTGGAGTCGACTCGAATTCCTCAGGAGTCGACTCGAAGACTGTTCTTTTGAATTTTTCCTTTGATTTTACTCCTCCAACTTGAATCCTTTGAACTTTAAACTTGGGCCAATAAATTGTAGCTTTCTTCCAACTTGAGAGCTTTGGAGGCCTTCTTGTGTTCTTCCAACTTGCTATGTTTCTTGCAAAATAAATATCTTTCTCCTTGCAACATAAACATTAGTATCTATACTTCAAGATTTTGTGATCATCAAAATCAATCTTTGGGTCATCAATCTCTCCCTTTTTGATGATGACAAAACTTGGAGTATATGCAATATAAAAGATATTGTTTTCTAGAAGTAATACATAGCAAAGTTGCATGAATTAGAAAAACATATATATTTAAAAAACATACTTCATGATAATGCTTTAGAGTTAATCAGCTTAACACAATCAATATATTTCAATTCAAACTGATTTGTATTCAATACAAAACACAAAGCATTATAAGCATATACTTAGATATTTCTCCCCCTTTTTGACAACATCAAAAAGATAGGGAAACATTAAGCACAAAGATAAGAACACTCAAATATTTCTTTCCCTTATTGTACTCTGATTTGAATGTTAAATTATTGCAAGAATATGAATCATATAACTTAAGGCAATAATATTGGAATCAGATTAGTGAGCACAGATCAGAGTCAATTAATATAGTTTCAGAGCAGAACACATTAAATGTGACTTCAAGAAGTTTTCTAATTTGGTACCATAGATAGTTTTCTAATCAAGTGTAGATGGCATCTTCCTTAGGTTAATTCAAGAAGTCCTACAAATGATATTCAAAGAAAACACGAGTGGAAATCTAACTTCTCTTCACTAAGTATGAAAGCTTGTTCATAAAAATATGAATTGGCACACAATTTAAGTTCTAAAGATCAAGTCAATTAGGACTCATTATATCAAAATAGATTTACTAAAAGATACTCAAGAAAATTTTACACGTTATTCTCCCCCTTTTTCATTAAGTTAGAGGCTCTTTAAGATCAACTTGCAATTTGGTTCATGATTTATGCATAAGATATACTAACCAAATAACACGCCTCAAGGTGTATCATAAAGATTTTCAGATTAAATTTCAGATGATACATATTGGAGAGTATTAGGATCACTTTTCATTTAGTATTCTTTCTTTCTCTTTTAGTTATAGATTTAGGCAATTAAGTTCCATAAGACCTCTCCTTCTGAAATTTTCTTTCTCCCCCTCAATTGATCATTCCATTTAAGAGTTTAGAATTTGAAGATAATGTTCAATAAAATTGTCAATCTCAAAAATATATTTTCTATGAGTTTCAGCTTATTTTCATAAGACGCAAGGTTTGAGATAAGACAACCTTTATAGAACTCATCTCAAGGTATAAACTTATAATTAAAGCACGTATTGCAATATAAGGAGGTTCATCAAAATCAATCCATAAAAGTCAAGGAATTAAAGTATCTTTAGGATAAGATACTGAATATCTAAAGCTCCCCCTCAAAAGATGCATTCCTCTTTAATCATTCTTTTTGTTGAATTTCAGATTTTAATGACAAGCGTGAATAAAACTGAAATTCTATGATATCGAGAATGTAGAGTGATCAAGAATTATTCAAAATTTATAGCAATCACCCTTTTTAATCTTTCAAGAACAAGTTATGCTTCCTCTTAATCTTTGAGAAAATGTACTGAAATATTAGTCAGAAAATGATTCATTTGAAGCTCAGTTTCTTTCAAAAGCATTTACATTTCCTTTCTTTTTAAGAATCATTTGAGTGAGCTGAAATATTTCTAGCTTTAAGATTATTCACTCTATATATATATATATTCTGATGATAGACTTTAAGAATGTAGGAGAGAAAAAAAAATATAGATGATCATTGAGGTATGTGTATTTATAGAACTCAATTTCTTAATCACAGTTTTTCAGCAATGTATACGTGAAGCTCAATAAAATTTTTAAAATACTAAAATAAAGTCATATATTTAAAAATATTTACTTGCAATCAAGATCATCGTAAGACACATCATTTGGATCAATATTAGTATACTTTGAAGATAAGAAATGATATATTTCGGATGTGTATCGGAGCAATCAACCAAAGGCATCAAAATAAATTCTGTTTTTCTTATATTAACATTTTATTTAGTAATCATATGGAGTTTAAACTTTTATACAAAATCAGATTCTGAATTACATAGAATTTTCATTAGAGGCTTTCTAAGTCATAATTTGAGATATGTATCTTTCACAATGTAGCTCATCTTAAATCATCTCGATTGAAGACACATATTTCAAACATATAAGAGCATATTCAGAATATTTGTATTTATGTTTAGCACATTATATACCAAAGTTATGAAAGTTGAAGGGTAGAACAAACTCAATTTATTTTCCCTAAATAAGGATATCCTTCTCTTCCCTTTTTTTTTACAAATTTATTTAACTCTCAGATTTTAACGATGATTGTGAATGACAAATCAGAAATTTCTTTTCAATAAAACCAAACAAAAGATGTTATGTAGTATTTCAAACATTCAATCAAGTTGTCCAAGTATGGGGTACTACAAAAGATATTGAGAACCTATAATTTAGAATATCATGCCATATGCAAAATATAGTGTGTGTTAAGTCATACATTAAGAATAAGCATGTCAAGGATCAAAATCAATTCTTTTCAAATAAACTCCCCCTATTTAAATATAATTTGGCACTGATTTCATCCTTAAAGTGTGTTTCCAAGTGACTAAACATTTGAATTGATTCTTCTTATATATTTTCATTTACTTTGTCTTTCATTTTTATTTTCTTATGCTCTATACTCTATTTGCTCCCTATCCGATGGAGTTGGGAAGGGGCACGAGGTACTACCACTAGCCTCCCTCTTGTGCCGTCCCTAATATGCCCTACACCGAATAGTTGGGTCAAATAGTGCCGGGTACTACCACTAGCCTCCCCATTGGCACCATCCCTATGATGAGCAATATAGAAATGTTGAAATATTTACTTCAAACTCTCCCTGTTTAAGTGTAATTAATTACGGATTTTATCCCTTCCAAATGTGTCGAATATATTATGCTTGTTTTGCTTTTCCTTAAGATTGGAGTACTTGCCTTTGCTTAGATTTTTTATCTCTTGAATAATATCCATTTTCTTTTCTTTATCTCTCTCTCTTTTTGTTATTCTCAAGTGATTTTCATGAAAGAGCAGAATAAAGAATTAATCTTATGTATCATATTGAGGTATATCATGCAAACAGCATTTTCATTATGCTTAAGAATTCATAACTTCTCACAAGTCATTTTAAATCAAAGTTTTAAGCATATACTTGTGTATTTCATGGTTATGATATAAGCAAAGAAATCATTTAGTTTGGGCAAACCATGAAACAATTTCTAAGAGTATAAGTCAGTCAATACACATATAGACATGATATCAAAAATTAATAATTAAAGAATTTAATCATGTCATAATAAGATTTAAGTAATTGACTTTGCTCAACTAATTTATGAGAAAGGTATCTAAAAAATTACCTATTCATTATATATTCTTCAAGCCAAATACCTACTAGATTTCTTATGTATGAGCTTTTGGCTGAAGAGGGTCCTCTCTTTTGTTTGCATGTGAATGTTATTTGTATCTTATGTGGAGGTGTCCTTCAAGCTGAAATCTCTCATTTTTCTTTCTTGAAGGAAGGTCATTAGTTTCTTTAAGATACAAAGCATTTATCCAACATATATATATATTTTTTTAATTAGATGACTCAATATGACAATAGTTGCATGTTGAGTCACTTTACTCAAGAGATTGCCTAAATATAAGCAAGCACATATCATTTGAACTAAAGAGATAGATTCATTAACCAAGATAGTTCAAGGAGAAGCATGTGAGGCAATAGACAGATTTATCAAAGTCAAATCAATTTCTTATTTTCAAGATCAATTTAGTTTAGATTCTACTTGCTTAAGATAATTATCAATAAGATATGTTGTCTAAGTTTTAATCAACTTATCTTAAGCGGTTGTTTCTATCAAAATTCAGATTATGATTTATTTGTTATCAATATGATTCATTAAAGTTGGATTGAAGTTTTGCATAAGGGCACATAATAAGCATACATTCTGGTCTACTAGCTGTATGATAAAATAATTATTCTATCATGCTTCAATACAGCTTTAAACAATAGATCTACTTTGCTCATTCTTTTCAAATTCTACAAGATGGGGTCACAGACATACCTTCTTCATGCCAATCTTCTATAGGAGTTTTCTTGTGAAATAACTTTGGTCAATGAAGATCCCCTTTCTTGTTTGTCTTAATTTGGAGTTTGAGAGAGAAAATGTTAATTCATTCATATTTCAAACTCACTTTGCATGAGCTTAGTAAAATCTCCATATAAATTTTTATTGGTAGAACAAAAATGATGCCATCAATGTGTGCTATGAGCAAGCAAGATATCACAGATTCTTCTTTTTGATGCAAAGATTTATCACTATTACTTTCTATCAAAGAGGTTGCTTAAGCTTTTATATCATGCTTTTGATGCTTGTTTCAAATCATATATTGCTTTATCATATTTGTAATAAGTGTTTTCAAATATGGTGGTTATTTAACATATATCTTCTTTAATAAAATAAGTACCTAGAAGTGCATTCTATACATTCATTTGATAGAATATAAAGCTTATCTTGATAATAAATCATTAGTCTCATAAAGAATAAAATGAATTGATACTTCTACAACTAGAATTTTTCATGAATGTTCTATATGCGTTGCTTGATGAATGATATCCAAGGATAGAAATATCTTTATTAGATTTGGCATTACTTTTCAAGAGAACATATTAAGCATAGCATGTACAACTGAAAAATATGAGAGATACGCAATAGTTCATTTTCTATTTTTCAGAAGATCAAAAGAAGTTTTCATCAAAAATAGATCTAATAGAAGTCATATGTATGACAAGTATTGATGATAGCCTTTTAAAAAACATTTAAGTAGATGACTATCATACAACATTGCCTTTTTCAATTCTTCAAAGATTCTATTAATCCTATTTTACTTAAGGTGTTCTTGGTGCAGACACAATTGTATTCAATATTATTTCCTGTGCACAACTTAACATAAAATTGGTTTTCAAAACTATGCCATGATACTTTACTTTCATAGTTTGCAAACCTTTATCATTTGATCGCTTTTTGTGAGTTTGTGCCAATGCAGAAAATATTTCAATTTGAGTGCCAAGAACAAGGCTAATGTAAGCTTTTGAAAACTTAGTGTTGGAAACAACATCTTTAGATTTAGAAATTGATTCTCGTTTGTTTCCTTAGTTAACATGCATAGCAAACTTTGACCTTTCAGAAGATAATCTAAGTAAGCCAATGGCAAGGTCTTTTGAGTTTAAGTACATACTAGCATGAGTTGATTCTATGTGCCAAGGATGGTTTCTTTAATCTTGGTATTCATAGTGCATATATTCAAAAGCATACCAAGTACCCATTATCATATTGATGATCAATAAAAATAATGCCATGGATAAAAATTCTTAATCAAGCATATAGAGGATTCATAGAGTTATTTTTAATGAATTAATTAATCATTTAGCAACTTATCCAATAGTGAGTGGAGCATACAAAAAAAAAATGAAGTGATTTGAATATATTTTCTTTTCATACCCAAAAAAAAATCACTTATATCACAAAAATGATTAATACTTTCAAGTTATGTTTTAATCAACTAATAAAGTAATTTCAATACGAGAAGATGTAAGAATTACTTATTTCATTCTTTCTTTCATTTAAATCATTCTTTTTAATTACATTTTAAATTCAATTCTTTAACACATGTCTAGAGCACCCATTGTTTAGATAACATCTTTCATTAGAACCTTGGATAGCTAGACATGCTTGCTGAAAGAATAATCATATTTTCAACTTAGGAACCCAAGCTCTTTTGGGTCCTTGTAGGTTAGCTATAATTGTTCCTTTTGGAACCCATATTCTCTTAATAGCTATTTTGTCCATGAATTTACAGATTTTAGGATTACAAGGGATGTATTTCTGTATTCTCTTGTTGAATTTAACAAACTTAGATCGAACATGAGTAGTAGGAAAACTTTTAATTTTCTGTTTCTCCCTTTTTGGTTCATCAAATTTGTAATGTATAGATTTAGGAACAACAGAAGAGATTTTACTTAGCTTTTGTTTATAAGAATCTGTTTTAGAGTAATTAAAAACTGTTTTAACAAACATATTCTTAAAAGGTTTTTGGGTGTACCAAGGTTGATATCCTAATGTAACTTTATCAAATTCAGCTCTTTGATTATTTATCATTAGGTTCAATTTTTCAGAGCTGAGGGTAAATCTTTCAACAATAGGTTTTAATCTGTCAACTTCTTTAGTTAATCTTCTGTTATCTTCTGAAAGTAACTCATTGTTTTTCTTAAGTTTATCATGACTTTCAGTGAGAAGTTGATCTCTTTGATTTAGTTCTTGATTTTCTTTAATTAAGATTTCAGTTTTACTGGTTAGTTTCAGTTTTTCATCTATTAGAATTTGATTTTCAATCTTCAAGTTTTTGTTCTTACAAATAAGTTTCTTATATTCTAAATACAAATCAGAAAAGGCATCATGGAGTTCATCAAATGTAAAATTGCTTTCAGTTTCAGCATGTACCTCTTGTGCCACCAAGCATGGATTTTCAATATGATACTGCTCTCCTTCTACACATGATGTTTCAGATTTGTTAGTGCATTCATATTTGTCTTCAAGCATATTCCATATTTCTTTAGCAGTCATGCAAGAAGATATGCAATTAAACTCATTCCTATCTAATGCACAATATAATAGGTTCATTGCATCAGCATTCAATTGTGCTAAGTCCTTTTCATTAAACGTTTGAGAGAGTGTGTGAAGATCATTTATTATGATTTTCCATAAATAATAGTTTTGTGATTGAATAAAAATGCGCATGCGTATTTTCCAATGTGGGTAGTTTATACCATTAAACAGTGGAGGTGTATCAATTGATTGTCCTTCTCCTAGAAAACTATCTATTTGAGTTGTCATGATCTTTGGCTCTAGTCGGTTAAGACTACAAATAGTATTTGAGCACCTGCTCTGATACCACTTGTTGCCCAAGGTGACAACCCAAGAGGGGGGGGTGAATTGGGTCTTTTAAAAACTTTTAAACTACTTCTAATCTTTTAGATTAATTATGCTAAGTTGTATGGATGCTTAGTGAAGCTTAACCTTAGCAAGAGTATGATTCTAATCTAATCAACTATTAAGCAGCGGGTTCAATAAAAGATTAGTCTAATTTTGCCCTAGTATGCTATTCAATTTAATGATTGAGTAAATTGATTATGCTTGCAACTAAAGGATGCACGAAGAAGAGTTAAGCAAGCTTAATATCTAAGTAAGTGAGTGAGAAGGTCAGTCAACAAAGAGCATCACAAACACAACAAAAATATAGTGGTTCGGTGCATCCCAGCACCTACATCCACTCCCCAAGACCTCTTGGGAATTTCACTATAATCCTACAGATTACAGCCGGTTGTTTTACAAGCTCACAACCCAACTTGTTGTTTTACGAGGTCACAACGAACTCGGTCAGTTTTCCCAGGCTCACCGACTAGAACCCCTCCGATTGTTTTTCCGGGATCACAATCAAACCCTCACACGTTGGTTTTACCCTCGGCTCACCAACAAACCTATCTCCGTTGGTTTTCCCTTTGGCTCACCAACAAACCTTAACCCCGTTGGTTTTCCCTTTGGCTCACCAACAAACCTAAAACCCCTTGGTTCAATTCCTTGATTGAATCAAGTTACAAGATATTAAAACAAGGAATAAAACAAATCAAAGCTTCTTAAACAAGCAGATATAACAATATAGACAAATAGAGTAAAGAGAAGCCCTTAATCGCGTTTTGAAGATGAAGGAGCTCGGCTTCTTCTTTACTTGACCCTCTTCTGATTTTGCTTGAAGTAGAGGATCACCGAGGCAGCGCACAGATGGAGAAGAAGCTTCGGGATACACTTGGATGCTCTTCTTCTCTCTATTTCACTTTTGATGGCCCTTTTGTGCTTATGGGAGATTTCCCTTGGAATCTCTTCCCTAAAAGTTTTCTCCCACTTCCATACGTTCTCCCCTAGCTCTCTTCTTATTTTTTTATAGCTTTAGATGGCGTGGAAACAAGAATATAGCCGTTAGAGACAAAAATAGAGCCGTTGGACATAGTCTGCACTTCCTGACAATATTACCGTTGGGATCGGAGTCGACTCGCGCGATCAGGAGTCGACTCGCCTGTTGCAGGAGTCGGCTCGTGCTTTACTGGAGACGACTCGGCCACTGTTCCAAATTTGAATTAAAGTGCATGCCTTGACTGGGAGTCGACTCGTCTTAACCTGGAGTCGACTCGCCAACTTCTGGAGCTGACTTGGCAATTTCGGAGTCGGCTCATCCACTGAAGTCCGTGGAACCAATTTTGAATTTGATCCACTCGAGTCGACTCGACTGTCCTGGGAGTCGACTCGAATCTCAGAGCCCGAACTCCCGATCCTCTGTCTTTTGGCTCGTCCAGTCTTGGAGTCGACTCGAACTTCCTTGGAGTCGACTCGGCTCTCAGTTTCCGAAAGTTAGTCTTCTGTGTCTTTGGTGAAGTGCTGCCTTGGAGTCGACTCGAGCTATCTGGGAGTCGACTCGAATCTCAGAGTCAGCAAATTAGTCTTCTGTCTTCTTTGGGGTCGCGGTGTCTCGGAGTCGACTCGTGCAATGCGGGAGTCGACTCGAATCTCAGAGTCCAGAAACTGCCCTCTGACTTTTTCTTTATGTACCGCTGAGAGTCGACTCTTGCTTTCTTTGGAGTCGACCTGCCAACCATCGGAGTCGACTCGCGTTCCACTGGAGTCGACTCGAATCTCAGACCTGAAAACTGCTCTCTGACTTTTCTGCCTGTGACTCCTAGGAGTCGACTCATACTTCTCCGGAGTCGACTCGGTAAACATTGGAGTCGACTCGAATTCCTCAGGAGTCGACTCGAAGACTGTTCTTTTGAATTTTTCCTTTGATTTTACTCCTCCAACTTGAATCCTTTGAACTTTAAACTTGGGCCAATAAATTGTAGCTTTCTTCCAACTTGAGAGCTTTGGAGGCCTTCTTGTGTTCTTCCAACTTGCTATGTTTCTTGCAAAATAAATATCTTTCTCCTTGCAACATAAACATTAGTATCTATACTTCAAGGTTTTGTGATCATCAAAATCAATCTATGAATCAATCTTTGGGTCATCAATATTTGTAATCTGGAGCACAAATTTGTAATTTGACACTTATTAATAAATAAGATTGGGCAATTTGTTTTTCACTTATTAATAGATGATGACACATATTCTTAAGGAGTTGAGAATTTGAGGCATGTGTCATTAGGGATTAATTTCTAAATGCTCCTAATCGATGGATCCATCATGAGGGAAGGTGATCGATCCGCTGAGATTAGTGCACAGATCACTTAGTCAGATGGACGAGTCTCGAGTCCACGGTGTAGAGACACTGGAGTGATTATGCAAGTACTTGTTAGAGAACAAGGTACTGAGCGTGACCAAAGATAGTAGTCACATGGATGTCTATCCACTCGTTAGTGACTACTTATACTGCAGTTGTATGACTGATCCTTTGACCTGCGATGCCTCAGCTATTCACTATGAGGTTGCTGTAGTTTAACGAGCATGCGAACTTGGGCCCTAGCCATTCGGATCCTTGTAGTGCGGATTGGCTACAGTAGGTTCATTTTGGAATAGGGTTGCATCTAGATGAGATCTATCAACCTTGATAGATTAGGAGTGATCCTATGTAATTTATGAGACTGAGTTCGATAAATTTCTGGCAAGGTATTTTGAAAAAAGAGTTTTCCATATCTCGAACTGGAAGTTGTATAAATTTGATATATGACGGACGATGGAGTTTGACGAGATATCCATAACCTCCGTCACGTCGGGATCCATGATAGAGAGACTGTATCATACGCTAACTGCACCTAGAGGTTCATATATTTCATTCTGCTGGATTGCCACCACATACTGCTAGGTGTCACTAGTGGATCGTGAGATTCGAAGGCATTCACTTGGTGATCAGTGAACCCTGAGAGTAGAACTGAAATCATTTCAGTCCACTGAAAGAAGTTTCAATGATATTGAGATGGAGATCTCAATATGTCTCACTACCAGTCAGAATAGAATCTACGAGGTTACACACATAGAGGATTTAATTAGTCAGACTATTATAATTATGATTTGGAATCACAATAGAAATCAATCATCAATATGATTGGTGATTGAATTAATCCACTAAGTGTTAGTGAGTTAATGGAAGAAGAATTAAGTAGAATTGATTGCAATTGGATTGCAATTGGGCTGATTTAATGAGCCAAATCAAATTGGGTTCGACCCAAATTGATTTGGGTTCATGATTGGGTCAATTTGATTAAACCAAGGTTTGTGCGGATTTTAAAGACCACATGTCATCGTAGGATGAATATGACTTAAGTCATGTTTACACTATGCGGACTTTAAAGTCCACATGGCGTCGTAGGATGCATGCTCTCAAATCAATTAATTCTCCTAATAAGATTAGGAATCCTAATGTGATTTGGAAATTAATCAATTGATTGAGTGGACACATGTCATGCATCTATGAGCACAAGGATTGAACACTTGGCATTAATCCAAGGGTGGGTTTTAGTCCCATACTCCTAATAAGATTAAAAGAAGCCATAAACTCAATCTATAAAAGGGGAGGCATGTGCATTGAATTGATAATCCTAGATCCCCATGCCTCCTCTCTCCCTCTCTTCTTCCTTCCTTCTCCACGGCAGTAAAGGGACCTCGTCTTCCTCTTCATCTACGGGAGCAAGGCAAGGAAGATCCACGCTTAAAGCTTCATCCCTCATCTTCCTCCATTGCAAGCAGGGTTGAAGAAGAAAGCATTCTTCTTCAAATAGATATGCTGCAGATTTTTTTATCTTCCAATATTATGATAGTCATAAGAGGTCTTTGCAAAGAGCTAGCACTCCGGTAAGATCCTATCTCAGATGATTAGATCCTCGTGTGGATACCTGTAGAGGCCGGACATATGTGCGGCTTAACCAGGAACCTAGAAAGATCATCAGGCTGCGGTGTTCTACACCTGCAGAATTTTTGAAGATGAGATTTTCAAATTAATAACTTCTGATTTTTGTTTCATTTTTATAAATCTTAATCAACCCTCCTCAGATCCTAATCTTCCCTTCCTAATGAGTTCAAAGATCTTCTGGATTTGGATCCAAATTTTTTTTTGAATTCTACGATCTGAGGCGCGTTCATATGATGAACGACGTTCCGTTCGAATTCCGCTACGAACGTCGCATCGAACAAGACGTATCTCAGCAGGGATGCCCTGTTTCCGAAAAGAAAAAGAAAAAAAAAGGGAGAGGCTGACGTTTGTAATGGAAGGCTAAATCTCTCGATCTAGGATGATGGACGAACCCTTGACAATTTGCTTTCTTCAAGTAAATTCTGAATGATTATTCTCTTTGATTTACATCTATTATATGTTCTTGATTCTTGCATACTTATTTATTAGATAGATCTTGTATGGTTTATATTTATTGAAGCATGGATTGTTTCGATTTTTGATTTGTTGTAAACGTAACCGGCACGATGAATACTTGGATGTTGAATTCATATTTTTAAATTATATATTCTATGATTAGAACTATTCTATCTAATTAATTCTTAATCAAGAATCGCAGAATTTAATTGTTGAAAATAACATTGTCAAGGAGGAATCCAGATCCCTAGCCATCTACAATTAATTGAATCAAATCTATTAATTAATTTCTCTATACCTCGTTGAATAATCTAAAATTTCTTTAATTACATCTGAAATTACGCTAATAACATATAGATCGTTTCCTGAGGAATCGACCTCGGACTTCCGAGTTATATTACTTGTGCGATTCTCCTGCACTTGGGAGAGCAGTTTTGTGAACGCACCAAGTTTTTGGCGCCGTTGTCGGGGAGCGGCTGATTTATTAGCATATTTTCAGATCCAATTAGAGATTTAGTTTAGGTAAGTTTCTGTTTTCTATTAATAATAAAAAAAAGGGGAGAACTCAAAATTTCAAATTTTAAATTTCAAATTTCAGAATTCAAATTTCTAATTTTAACTAATAAATTTTTTTAAAAAAGAAATAAATAATTTGCTTGATCAACTATTTAATGTAATTTAATGTTATGTCATAAAACATTAAAAAAAAAATTTGATTGTTGTATATAGCATAAGGCATTAGCATAAAATATTCTAAGGGCTGAACCTATTAAAAAAGATAAGGTCGGAATTTCATCACTCGTCCTTAGCCCAAAAATTACTCCAGTGCATAAATATCCTAAGCTTAACTAAAATCAACTAGACGTTGGCCCCTAAGGACATTCGAGCTCAATAGGACGAAGACCACCGAAAGTTGCACCAATTTCGCTCTATGGCCTTATCGATGTCTAGGCAAGCTTTGTCCCTTTAAGGAAGACAATCTCTGATCGAGGAAAGTAGGTTTTAAGTGAGACTTTTGCTAAATGCATCGTGACCCCTCCACTTACCTAGTCGACTAGGTTACTAGACCAGATTGGAGGCTTAGGTGTCCTCTTTAAACCAGTTAGGAGCTGTCTAGAAATTTAAGAAAAACATTAGGAATTGAGGTGTAATGTTTAGATGCATGCTTGATTGTGAATAGATTTTTGTTTTACTGTATTAGGATGTCATTTTAGATATCTTTAGGTGGTACTTGTACTTACAAAAAAAAAAGAAAAAAGAAGAAGAGAGAAAAATTTTGCATGCTAAAGTGGAATAGGAGCGACATCGGTCGGTTAAGTCGTAGAACTTTAGATCATCCCTTAGAACACATCCCTAAAATTCCTTCGCAGTATCTCATACCTTGTAAGATGGCTGATTTAAATGAAGATGCGGGGAGTCACCACGATCGAGAATGTGAACCCCATGTTATGACTCTGAGACAATACCTACAACCGACTAGGACTAGTCGGCCTTCATGCATAATTTTTCCTGATAATGTAGGATATTTTGACATCAAACCAGGGGTAATCCAATTGCTGCCCAAGTTTCACGGGTTAGAGTTTGAGAGTCCGTATCTTCATTTAAAGGATTTTGAAGAATTAAGCATTACATTTAGAGTGCCGAACATCACCAAGGATGTCCTCAAGCTGACGTTGTTCCCTTTTTCTCTAAAGGATAAGGCCAAAACATGGCTAAACTCCTTGTGCCCTAGATCAATAAGAACTTGGCAAGATATGCAGAGAGAATTTTTGAAAAAGTTCTTTCCCACACAAAGGACCAATTTTCTAAAAAGGCATATCAGTAATTTTCAACAAAAAGATAATGAAATCTTTTATGAATGTTGGGAGAGATTTTAAGAACTTCTTCTCTCATGTCCTCATTATGGGTTTGAAACTTGGAGAACTATTCGCTTTTTCTATGAAGGTTTGCCTCCACAGTTAAAACAGTTCGTAGAGACCATGTGCAATGGCAGATTTTTGGAGAAGCAACCTGACGAGGTATGGGAATATTTTGATTCACTTGCCGAGACTGCCCAACTTTGGGATAACGGGGATAGAGATAATAAGCCTTTGCCCAAGCCTACTAGCTCTGGATATGGGGGCTTTTATAACCTCAGAACTGAGGATGATCTTCATGCTAAAATGGCAGCTCTCACTAGGAAGGTAGAGGAAATTGAACTAAGAAAAGTTGAGCCCGTCAAGACCATAGAGCTCAGAAACGAGTGTTGTGGGATTTGCGACATGTCTGGTCATTCTACCACAGATTGTCCTACCATACCCGCATTCAAGGAAGTCTTGCATGATCAGGCAAATGTTATGAATTCCTATCAGAAGCCTTCTAATAATCCATTCTCGGATACCTACAATCCTAGTTGGAAGAATCATCCAAATTTTTGATGGTGGAATGATCACCCTCAGTAGTCATACCATCTGACTCCTCCACCTACACATCCGGCTTATGCACCACCACCTCCTCAAAAGCCGAGTATTGAGGGTACCTTGCAATCTATACAATCTTTTCTGCATAGTCAAGCTGATATCAATGCCCAAGATATCCAAAATTTTGAGGACATAAGGAATCAATTGTCAATGTTAACTACCGTCCTAAGTACTCAGGAGAAGTGTAAGCTTCCAGCTCAACCCCAACCTAACACACAAGTGCACGGTAGTAATAATACGGCTCCTTCTAGTTTGCATACAGAACATGCAAAGAGCATCATGACTTTGCGTAATGGGAAAGTCATTGATCAGACCATCCCATTGAGACCATAGGTCACTTCTAATTCTGATGTTCCCAAAGCCAATGAAAGGGACAAAGAATAAGTTGAGGTCCCAACTTCTACCGAGAAAGTTGAATGTCCTTTTCCTCCACCTTTTCCACAATGGTTAAAGCCGTTGCAAAAGCTCGAGCCTAATTCTGAAATTCTTGAGCATTATAAGCAGGTAAAGACTAACATACCTCTTCTTGATGCAATCAAACAAGTACCCTCATATGCCAAATTTTTGAAGGACTTGTGTACTGTCAAGCGCCGATTAAATATTAAGAGGAAGGTATTTTTAACTGAAAATGTGAGTGCTATTTTGCAGCACAACATTCTTCCTAAATATAAGGATCCAGGTTGCCCAACCATCTCATGCATCACAGGCGACTTTAGGATAGAGCGAGCATTGTTAGATTTAGGGGAGAGTGTGAATTTGTTGCCATATTCTGTATATGAGCAACTTGGTTTAGGTGAGTTGAAGCCAACCTCCGCAACTTTGCAATTAGCTGACAGGTCAGTTAAAATTCCGAGGAGGATTATCGAGGATGTATTAGTCCAAGTAGACAAGTTCAACTTTTCTGTCGATTTTATCGTATTGGACACACATCCAGCTTCGAACTCACAGTCTCAGATTTCGGTCATTTTAGGATGTCCATTCCTTGCAACTTCTAATGCATTGATTAATTGTAGGAATGGCGTCATGAAGCTTTCTTTTGGTAATATGACCTTAGGACTGAACATTTTTAATGTGTGCAAACAACCCAATGATCCTGAAGAGAGTAAGGAGGTTGATTGGGTTGAAACCATCACATAAGAATATTTGTTAGCTGAAGCATTTAACGACTCATCCGATGATGGCTTAATTGATTGGTGTCCTAATGGCACCAATGATGATGATTTGTCAGTCATACCTATTGTGGATAGTCTGGATATCAAGATGGTCAATGGGTAGAGACCGAAAGTAAGGGAATTTGAGAAGTTGTCGCCTCGAGAGGCGAAAATAGCACCATCCCATGAGCAAGCACCCAAGCTCGAATTGAAACCCTTACCAAAGGAACTTAAGTATGCCTTGTTTGGATCCGAGGACACTTTTCCTATAATCATCTCGTCTAGACTTGATCATACCCAAGAAAGAAAATTACTTGCTGTTCTAAAGAATCATAAAGAAGCCTTAGGATGGTCTATTGCCGACTTGAAGGGGATTATCCCCTTAATTTGTACGCACCGGATGTATTGGAAGGACAATGCAAAAACCACAAGGCAAATGCAACGAAGGTTGAATCCTATGGTAAGAGATGTGGTTAAGGTAGAAGTCCTCAAGTTGCTTGACGTGGGTATTATTTACACAATTTCCGACAGCAAGTGGGTAAGCCCTACTCAAGTCGTTCCTAAGAAGTCGGGTTTGACGGTAGTAGAAAATGAACAAGGTGAACTAGTTCCAACTCGTGTTCCGACGAGTTGGCGCATGTGTGTCGACTACTGAAAGCTAAATTTGGTCACAAGAAAGGATCACTTTTCTCTAACCTTCCTAGACCAAGTGTTGGAGAGAGTTGCAGGGCATGATTTCTATTGTTTTCTCGATGGCTATTCAGGATATTACCAAATTGAGATTTCACCGGAAGATCAAGAGAAGACTACCTTCACTTGTCCTTTTGGCATATTTGCTTTCCGACGGATGCCATTCAGGTTGTGTAATGCACCTGCAACATTCCAAAGATGCATGCTCAACATTTTTGAAGACATGAATGAGAAGTTTTTGGAAGTGTTCATGGACGATTTCTCCATTTTTGGCGACTCATTTGATGATTGCCTGTCACATTTACAAGCAGTCTTAGCTCAATGTATGGAAAAGAATTTGATACTGAATTGGAAGAAATGCCACTTCATAGTGCCAAAGAGAATTATCCTAGGACATATTGTTTCATCGAAGGGCATAGAAGTAGATAGAGCTAAGATCGATTTAATTGCTAAGCTACCTGCACCCAAGATGGTTAGAGATGTTAGATCATTTTTGGGTCACGCCGGATTTTATAGGAGGTTTATCAAGGACTTTAGTATCATAGCTCGACCATTATGTAACCTCCTATCCCTTGATACACCGTTCAATTGGACTGAAACCTATCAAGATGCATTTGAAAAGTTGAAGTCTATGCTTAGCACTGCACCCATCGTGCAACCATCTGATTGGTCACTACCTTTTGAGATCATGTGCGACGCTAGCGACTATGCGATAGGAGCTGTCCTAGGACAATGCAAGGATAATAAGTCATATGTCATTTACTATGCAAGAAAAACCTTAAACGATGCTCAAATGAATTACACCACTATCGAAAAGGAATTGCTTGCAGTAGTATTTGCATTAGACAATTTCGTTCTTATATCCTTGGTGCTCCTATTGTTATCTTCACGGACCATGCAGCGCCAAAATATTTGCTGGATAAGAAAGAGGCCAAACCACGCTTAATACGATGGATACTTGTACTCCAAAAATTTGACATCACTATCAAAGATAAAAAAGGAGTAGAGAATGTGGTTGCTGACCATTTATCATGGCTAGTTTTTCATGATTCGGTGAAACAGTTTTCCATCAAGGACTCATTCCCTGAAGAGCAGTTGTTTGCACTCTCTACTGTGCCAAGGTACGCTGATATTGTAAATTTTCTTGTTACGAACCGGATTCCGGAGCTTTAGGGGTCGACAGATAGAAAATTTTTTTTGCGCGAAGTGAAGAATTATTACTATGACAAATCCTATTTGTTTAAATATTGCAATGACCAAATTTTTAGACGATGCATACCAGATCATGATATACAAAGCGTACTTTCTTTCTGCCACACTGATGCTTGCGGTGGACACTTTGCCTCTAAGAAAACTGTTGCAAAGGTCTTGCAGTGTGGTTTCTATTGGCCTACTATGTTCAAAGATGCCCACGAATTCTGCAGGACATGTGATCCATGTCAACATATTGGAAGTCTAACTCGTAGGCAAATTATGCCTCTTCAACCCATTACTGTTATCGAAATTTTCGATTGTTGGGGCATCGATTTTATGGGCCCATTCCTACCGTCTTTTGGATATGAGTACATTTTAGTTGGTGTTGAGTATGTGTCCAAATGGGTAGAAGCTGTCGCTTGTAGGACCAATAATCACAAACCTATCCTGAAGTTTTTAAAAGAAAATATTTTTTCACGATTTGGGATGCCTAAGGTCATAATTAGTGATGGTGGAAAATACTTTTGTAATAAGTCTTTCGAGACCTTATTGAAAAAAATATGGTGTCACCCACAGAATTGCTACCCCATATCATCCGCAAACTAGTGGCCAGGTAGAGTTAGCCAATAGGGAGATCAAGCGTATTTTAGAGAAAATGGTAAATCCATCACGAAAAGATTGGTCATTGAAACTATCAGATGCATTATGGGCTTATCGTACTACATACAAAACCATTCTTGGCATGTCTTCCTACCGGCTAGTCTACGGAAAAGTATGTCATCTGCCTGTAGAAATAGAGCATAAATCGTATTGGACAATTAGAAAATTGAATTTTGAATTGCAAGATGCCGGTTTAGATAGGAAGTTGCAATTGAACGAGCTTAATGAAATTCGTAGAGAAGCCTATGATAATGTTAAAATTTGCAAAGAACGGATGAAGATCTTACATGATAAATCAATTTTTTTAAAAAAATTTTAATCTTTGCAAAAAGTTCTTTTATACGATTCTCGTTTACATCTATTTTCTGGCAAGTTACGATCGAGATGGATAAGTCCTTTCATTATAAAAACTGTTTTTCCACATGGAGCGGTTGAGATTGAGAATCCACGAGCGGTTGAGATTGAGAATCCACTGTCTTTAAGTTAAATAGACACAAGTAAAAACCTTTACTTGAGAATTTTGCAGATGAAGAGGACTTATTTTCCTTAGGGGAGCCTTCTTATGATTGAGCATGACGGCAAAGGTATGTGTATATTAGTTAGAATTATTATTATTTTTTATTTCTAGTTTTCTTCTTATTTTGTAGGTCTTCTTTGTTGGATATCAACAGCTCAAGGTATTCCTCTTCTCTCCAATATTATTTTTTCTACTGTCTCTCATATATAGTTTTCTTGTATCTATTACATTGAGGACAATGCAATGTTTAAGTTGGGGGGAGGAATATATTTTTTAAAAAAAAGATTTTGTTTTTGCATTTGATTTATGATATTGCTCTCTTTTCTGAGCAAATGCACATGTATTTTCATATTGAGTATGTTCAACTATTAAGGCAAGGAACACATGCATACTATGACTGATCAGAGACCTATTATTAGATCCCCGCACATGTACTTAATGACAATAGGAATGCCTCGGGAGTTCATATTTGTTAACTGCATTTTTGTTAGCCTTATCCGTAAAAGAAGTACGAGTATCCTTATTCGTACCATAAGATTCATGATTTGATTTTCACATAAAGATAGAGGTTGAATATCCCAACTAGATTACTTAGGTGCCTTAAGATCTGACCTTGGTTGACCTATAGTCATGATGCAGTCACATATATAATAAAAATACCTATATGGTTCAGTCTACCTTCTCTTTTCTTGCATAATTATTATTAAAAAAAAGAAAAAAAATCCTTATGATGACAAGTCTAGCCTCGTGGCATAGTCTGGTTCGAGTAATTAAGTCTGAGAGGTGTTTCACCTAATGTCTTGAGCCAACTGGATCGGAGGTCATTGGCTGAAAGCTCACTACATGGACCTTACTAGAGCCTAATGGGTTTGGATAGCTGTAGTCGTCATATGTCTTGATAAAAAAAAAATGAAATAAAAATAAGCATGAATGGGTTGGTCGGACTGAACCCCGTGACATGTGGTAATGGCTGTTTGACTCCATTGTATTGGACTTCTGTGTACCCGAGTTATTTAGTTGGAATTGATAGCTCTTTCTTTACATGCGAACCATTCTTGACAAATTTAAACAACATGTGATATTCTGAAAATTTGATGGATCAGGTTCTAACAAACTGTAGAAAACACTTGTGAACTTGAGTAGTGCACCTAAAACTCGGGCGGTGCCCTGTTGTGGTGGAGGTATTAATACTCTGAGAAAGTCATGCAATTTTATGCACACTACATGTTCATGTTTTCCTTGCTTTGAAAGTTGCCATGCTTGAAAATATATTAATTACATATGTATTGGCTTAAGATTTATTAGGATCTCATGTCATGTCATATCACTCATGATGTTTGTGGGTAACATCTCTGCAAACCCTCATGAGACAACACTCGTCCACTAGGGTAACCTAGGTGTTTAACGGCTTGTTGCACGTGCTAAGTGCAATCGTGATTCCCTACGAAAGTGGGCACATATATCAGTTTTATGTCTTTAACTTCAATAAAAAGTCATAGGTTAAACCACACCTTTTGCACTCTCATTTTATTATTTGCTCGTTAATTGTAAGAGACTAGCAATAAGCTAGTTGGGGGGTGTGATGAGAGCACAAAAGTGCAATCTACACATCACTTAAATTAGTATTATTGTTAACAAATAATGATAAAAATGTTAAATTAACATTATATTTTTGTTGGGTACAAGTGATCGTAAATTAAAGGATATAGCAGGCTTAGCTCGACCAGATCAGAGAAAACCCAACCACACGGGTCAGCTCCAGTTGCACACCAGAAGGAGGCTAATCTCAGACGCATGGAAGATCAGCCGTAAGCTATGCAAAAACAAGGGAGGGGTCCGTGTTCCAGCATCCCAGCTTTCTTACACGTTTTCCCTTGCATTCCATGTGTCCGTCCGAGCCGGCGTGCAATCTCCCAGCATCCCGCGTCTGCCTCTTTCCCCGTTTCAAAGCTTCTGAGTCCGCAATTCCAACATTCCAGATTGATCCCAAGCGCCCGCATCCGTGATTCACTTTCCGAATTTCAGCTGTCCGCGTGCAATCTTCCGCCTTAACAGCACATTCCTCCTTCCACAAGCGTCTCAGCTTCCTTCCGTGTCCCAGCCACCTCCCAGATTTGAGGAACCCGCATCCCTTGCTTCCAGATCCGCGTCTCAGACTTCCCCAGCCGTCCACGATGCTTTCGGAGTTTGCAATCAGCCTTCCTCCCATCCGAGGTCAGCATCCATTCCTTCCGATCCATCCGCCTATCCCGCGAAGCATCTCCCGCATTCAGTCTTCCTTCATCAGCATCCCACGTTCACAGCAGCGGATTGGCAGCCCATCTTTCCAGCACCTCCCACGCGTCCGTCCGAGTCCGAGATCCAGCATCCAGCCGTCCATCTCCAACCTCACATCCGAGCTTTCCATATCTTGCAGCTAGCTGTGATGTGCTTCATTCCAGCGTTCCTCCTTCCAACAAAATCCCATCAGAATCACAGCAAATTTGATTGAGAATTTTGTTTGATTTGTTAGGAGGATAATTCTGAATTTAGATTGGCTTTCCAAGAATAAACAGAGAGGGGGGAGAGTTGAGTATAAAGGGGCATATAGCTCTCGGCTATGGGGTGTGGTCTCATTCGAAAAAATAGAGGCTCTCGGCCATTCTAGAAAAAAAATAGAGAAGAAACAGGGGATGCCCTGTTTCCGAAAAGAAAAAGAAAAAGAAAAAAAACAAGGGAGAGGCTGACGTTTGTAATGGAAGGCTAAATCTCTCGGTCTAGGGTGATGGACGAATCCTTGATAGTTTGCTTTCTTCAAGTAAATTCTGAACGATTATTCTCTTTGATTTACATCCATTATATGTTCTTGATTCTTGCATACTTATTTATTAGATAGATCTTGTATGATTTATATTTATTGATGCATGGATTGTTTCGATTTTTGATTTGTCGTAGATGTAACCGGCACGATAAATAATTGGATGTTGAATTCATGTTTTCAAATTATATATTCCATGATTAGAACTATTCTATTTAATTAATCCTTAATCAAGAATCGCAGAATTTAATTGTTGAAAATAGCATTGTCAAGGTAGATCCCTAGCCATCTACAATTAATTGAATCAAATCTATTAATTAATTTCTCTATACCTCGTTGAATAATCTAAAATTTCTTTAATTACATCTGAAATTACGCTAATAATATATAGATCGTTCCCTGAGGAATCGACCTCGGACTTCCGAATTATACTACTTGTGCGATTCTCCTGCACTTGGGAGAACAATTTTGCGAACGCACCAAGCAATGTCTTTGCATTCCCATGAATTTTACATTTTCAATTCTTTCAACCTCTTTCCTTCATATCATTAGGATTTCATATACCTTTTGTCAATTTCTTTCCTCCATATCATTAGCGTTTCATGTACCTTTCAATAACGTGTCCATTGCCTGTCCATGAAATCTATATTCCCATAAAAGGGAATACAAACAAAGTTATGGTCACCTTTTTTGGCACTCCACCTATTTGCCATGCCACAAAGGAGATTCTAGGTTTTCTCCCAACAATTTGGTCCACCCATCTACTTGAGCATAAAGTAAAGTTACATAGCTAGAAGCAAATTTCCTTTGCAAGCCTATGAAAAAGGGTGTACTTTCATAGATGGTCCATTACTTGGCCCCCAACTTTGGCATCGAGACTCCATAGACGAGAATCTAGCTTCTCGCTAGCTATACTGCACCAGCTATCCTAAGAACAAAGCATCCAAAATCTTTTTTTGTTCTTGATACTTTGCATCAGCACAAATCAATGCGACGCAATTCATGGTTGTTAAAGCAAATTGGGGGCAATGGTACCTGGATTAGTTGTTGGTTTAAGAATATCTGTGGTTTGGATAAGCTACTAATGTGATAGAAAGAAAATTTTTATTAGCTAAACAAAGCCTATCGACACTAAACCAAGTCCCTCTCTCTCTCATACACACACAGTTTTGGTCCTAAGTATCTTCAAAAACATTTGAGTATGATACTAATGATAGAGAAGATAGAGATATTTTTTGAAGAGTTTTGGAAGTTTTTGTAGTGGATGAATCGACCCATGAAGATCACGAGTCGACCCCAACATAAATGAGTCGACCCCTAAATGGCCAAAAGAAAAACAAAAAGCAATAAAAAATAGCCCTTTTACGAGTTTACCTGTGAAGATCACGATCTTTGAAGAATTCGAGTCGACCTATCTGCGTTTGACAACAATAATGGCTAGCTTTTCTACGAAACCAGAATGGACATATTCACTTCCAACCGCTATTTTAGCTTTTCTAATGGTTAGAAATATCTTCCAACTGATTTTTGAAGACATGAATGCATTGGAACACCTAAGGAAGACAAAAAGAAGAGGAGGGATCAAAAAGAGTGGGTGGATGAGGCAAAGTAAAATAAAGTAAAAAAAATACAAGTGAACACCACTTCTAGAGCTTCAACTAAAACATCAATTTAAGGAGTAACCATCCAAAAGCCTCCTCCCACATCAAAATGAGCTTTCAAAGATCTGTAGAGAGAGAGAGCTTCAACTGCCATTGAATTCCATTACAAAATCAAGAGTGAGCAAGAAAAAAAAAAGATCAAGCTGAATTCTGTTCACCAAAATCCTAACTTTTAGAGCATTCTAACATGAGCTTCAACGGCATTAATCCAACCTTCGAAGAGGTTACTCTGTATATATTTTCTTTCTTTTGTACATGAGATTAGAGAATCTTATGTGGAGTTTTTGGTGTGGATGACACCGTAAAAAATTAGTTATTAAGTAAGATTTGGTTGTACCCGTAAAACAAATAGATTTTGGTTGATTGTTCTGAAAAATCGACTAGGTTTTACTGAGCTTGGAAATCAGCAAGGCGTTCCTAAGTGTTGAAACTTGGGGTTGGTTTAGCTATACCAGCAAAGCAATTTGGTTTTGATGGATCGCCATAAAAAAATCAACTAAGTTTAATTGTGAGCCTAGAAAATAATCGTAACCTGCTTTATAGATTATAGTGAAATGTTCAATGGGGCAGCTTTAAGAAGTGAACGTAGGAGCTGAGTTCGGCTCTGAACTACTATAAAATCTTGGTGCTTGATTAGTTTGTGCTTGTTTTTATTTTTTGCATTTATTTATCACTCATTTTACTGTGCATACTTAAATTTTAGATTAGTTTTAATTAGAAACTATTTAAGTTCATAAAAAGATTTGAAAAATTCAAATCGCCCTCTCCTTGGGTTGTCATTTTGGGCAACATTTGGAAATATATTGAGATTGATTTGATTAACTGGATAGGAAGCATGCATGAACTATTTGTTCTGAATTTGATGGTCAAGATAAATTAGGCCATTCGACATCATCGAACTTCTCCCCTAGACAAGGCGAAGTTATTCCCTCTCCATCTGCCGTTGGTTGTCTCGCATTCGAACCTCGTAGCTAGACTTTTAACATGTACTAGTCCTATTTAAGCTGATGTGGACGTGGATTTGATGGGTTTCCTTGGTCAAATGAGTCCTTGGTTTGTAAGGCCGTGGCTGGCCATGTGATACTTTGATGTTCGTGTAGTTTTGAAACTCAATAAATGCACGTAATCTATTGAAGCGTCTCCCATTTGGGTGTGCGAGTAAATAATACACATTCTCATTTGAGGCTTTTTCTACAATAAGCCGACATAAAACAAACTCATAAAGAGATCTTTTATTTTTATTTTTTTTTGAGATTTTTTTCTGCAGTAGGCCTTTTTTGGGCTAGAGCCTTAGGCGATCGCCTAAGTCGTCTGAGGATTGGGCCGACCCTGCTAATTTGTCACCATTACAAGTTTGCATCAGAAAAGGCGTGGTCGGTTGGCAAAATTAAAGTCATCAAATATTCAATAAAAAATGGTGACGATTTTAAAGACCTCACATGGTCAGGCTCTCTGCGTGAAGTTGGCTTCAAAGAGGCCTTTTTCAATCATATTTTAATAATACTAAGTTTTTCATGCTCTACTTTATATGAAAGTTTGGAGTCTGCATGTATCCTCCAAAAAAAAGTCACAATAATTTATGCTTCTTTCACATGCACCGCATAAGTTAAATGAAAAAAAAAAAAGTTGGAATCCTGCAAAAATAAATGAAATGAAGAAATATATCTGATTTTAATTGTTATTTGGGATTGTTTTAAGGAACCTGTATAATACTTGAAAATAAAGGGGAGAATAGATTGTTCAAAAATAAAAAAGTTTTATAGGGATATGAGAGAAAGTTGCAACTATAATAAGCATGTGGACTGATTATTTTCAGCCATAAGCAAAGGTGCTTTGTAGGTGAAACATTTTGCTGTGCTTATACTTGAGACAATTTTAAATAGAAAATATAATTTAAAAATAAAACTAATCAGTAGACTTGTGAAAATCCTTTTATATGAAACCCTTCTCCTTTCTTTGTCACATGCCATGAATTTTTTAGATGTGCAACTTTGGATCACATCAAATTCAACCAACATAATTGATCTTAAATGAAAAGAGAATTGTATGTGAATATTCCAACCTATCAAAATCTACCATGTTCTTAAGTCAAGTGAAAGAAATGTTCTAGGATTTGCTACTCATGTTCAAGAAGGTCTATTATAATATTTAGCATATAACAAAAACTTCCTTAGATCCAAAAGCATATAAGAGAGATGCCAATAGCAAGGTAAGTGGTGTACACTTGTGTGGAGACCACTCAGATCAACTATTACTGCATGCTAAAACTTTAAATAACGCCACGAATCCTCAAAGAGATCCTCCCTATATAACAAAGTGACCCTGAATGCAAATGTGAGACCAAGGCTACAGGTTCTGATTCTTCTAAAAAATCCATATGTGCAAAAATCATTTCTTTAATCTCCCATTTGGCATCAAAGCCAAACTGTCAAGGGAAAAAATTAATTCCACATTCGAGAAACCATATTTCAGAGCCTACATTACCTTCGCTTTTTATTTTTCAGGTCAAAATATAATAAAGATTTATTTGCTAATTTAGTTATACATCTTCAAGATTAAATGCATTAATTCAAGATTATAACAAAAGAAGCCGACCCAAATTAAGGATGAACTTCACTAATATAAATAGTCTTTGCACCACATTTTTCTACATATATATTGATGGGAAGAAAGTGAAAAGGCTTTTACCCTACTTTCTACCTAAATTTTCATTTAAATAGATGAGGAATTCAACCTATAGGGATTATAACCTTACCAAAAATACAAGTAAAGAATCTGTTCGATCAATTATAATTGAACTAATCAAAGGGAAAAGAATTGAAGTTCTATTTTCATAGTTTTCTATTTTTTTATTTTTTGAAAGATCTGAGTTAAGCAGGTTGAAGAAATTATTTCTTTTTTTTTCCAATTGGATCATATGAGAGCACTTATAAAGAAGCATCCCTTCTCTTTTTGTAGGAAATGGAAGCAACCTATCTAATTGTATATTGTCTCATTTAAATATATAATAAAAATACTTTATGATGAGTACATAAGAAGTATGCACATTTACGAAATAGAGTAGAAGCAAAATAGTAGGTGAAATAGGGGTATACGTATATCTTGAGCAAGATCATGCCTAATTTAGATCCTAATAAGTCTATTAGGACATGGGAAAACCATTATTTTACCACGTATATGAGCAATATTCATACTTTTCAAGATTTTTCATGGGTCAGGTTGAACATTTGAGATAATTGGGTTGACTTTAATCTTCGATCAAACTTGACATCAATTAAGGTTCATCTAGTTTTGACATATGCATTCTTATGGTTGGTCTATGTATTGTGCTAATGAGTTTTCAATGGGATATATATATATGGGTCTCTTCAGTCCATTGCCCAATTTGGTAGGAAGAGAATGTTCTTTGCTTTCTTGCTTGTAGATTAGATTGACATAGGACATCCATACTGGGAGTAGACTCAAGCTCGCAAGTGTACTTGCTCCATCTGTTTCCATGTTTTCTCTTCTCTAGATTTGCATCACATGTCAAACTCCATCTTTATACCTTTATAACATAATAAGGTAAAAAAGAAAACAAACAAAAGAGCAGCATTTTCCAAAAATGAGAATTTTATTTTTCAGTTTACATAAATAACAACAAAAATGGACTGAATGATAACATTATCTCTCCCTCTGTATACATTGCACATGTAATATTACATAGGAAGTCTTCAGGCTAGAAGAAAAATGCAAAATTTTATAGCATCCTTCTTGAAACTTCTACAAGGCTCTCTTTGGCTTCAGTAGTTCATGTAAACATGTGATTGATAAAATTGGGTCCCACAAATATGCACCTTCATAGCTCATTCTATAGACATACTCTATGATTTAAATTCCATGGGAGAGGCTCTGGGCATCCTTGTATAAAATTTTATAGGATGTCAAATTATCTTTTTTTGTTATTTTCTTACTTTGCCTTGATTCTAATAATTGTATTTTATAGGAGCCGATTGTGTGAAAAATAATCAATGGAGCATTTCTCATTTACATTAGTATAATATGAGCATATTAACACCACCATAAAAACTAATCTTGCTGAATGATAACAAAAAGGCCATATTTATGTCACAAGAGATTTTTATTTTACATTATACAGAATAGATATTCTTTCTAGAAAAGAAAACAAACTTTAAATAAATAAGAATTCATGTTCTAGAACTACTTTCTTTGTTTAATTCAAGTAAATATTAAGTCTAATATGGTAATTTTTTAGCAGTGCTATGGCAGCACGTCTTGTTTCATGTCTTTGTCACATTATAGGTGTTTTTGTTAATCATGTTAGTGAAAACATGAAAAATAAATACTAAGATATTATCATGGTTACACGATTACAACATACAGTAGCAATAGGGCTAGTTTTATTGCAAAAAAGATTTCATATAAAAATGGAGAAAAAAATATCATGCATAGAAATTGTCTTCGCGTTATTCTTGGATAGTACATGAATAAATAATTTATTCATACAGTGTTCTATTATTAGCTTTAAGGTATAAATACAGTATCAAGGTTACAATAAGTGCTCTCACATCTCGCTTGCCTAGTAATGTAGCATGCTATAAGGCATCATGAGATTGACATGTTAAAAAATAAAAAAAATATATCTTTTACTCTTTTAGACATATTTTTCTTGATAAATTTCCTTTGATGCATAATGATTCAAGGTGCTTTAGCATTATTTTCGAATGAAATTTTAAAGTTAATGCGGAGGCTGCTACAAATAGACGCTGTATAAAATTTATCATCATAATGGCTTGTTCTATATGGCTTTGGAAGGCTTTTATGTTAAGATAGCAAGAGAATCTTCGACCCATGAGATGCAAAATTCATCTCAAATTGAAGAATTTCTTTCATTTCACGTCACTTTCTTGGGAGTAATTTCTTACAATGCAAGGAAGAATTTCTCTCATTTTATGTTATCTTTTTGGGAGTAATTTCTTACAATACAACAATCTAAGTCAAAATGGGAGTCATTGTCTATTTGAGACAATTGAGAAATGTCTTCTTTCCAAAACCATTGTTAATCACCCCAAGTTGTACAATCTACTAACAAAAAATTGACTACTGCTTACTCCATAACACTCTTCAAATCCTAGAACCTAAAAATTCAGTTTATTTGCACAAGCATAAGATCTTAATTATACTCAAAATATATGTCCAACTAATTGTTTTATAGTGTAAGAAATAAAAATCTGAATTAAAAAAATAATTTGTTTATGAATGTTTTATTATCCATTCTAGTAAAAACATAAATATAAATGCCTAGGCTAGAAAAGTATTTTTTTAGCATCATCAACCATAAAAATACGACTTGTTGCATGATGTTGCAAGATTGTCACATTAAAATAAGAAAAAAAAAACACTATAAAAATAACTATCTTTCCCGACTTTTTTCTGCCGACGCTAAGTAGAAGCGTCGGTAAGGTTTTTGGAAGTCTGGCTTCCGCCGACGCTTATAAGCGTCGTCGCACCCCGTGGCTTGGGCCGACGCTTTTAAGCATCGGCGGAAGCAAAAATCCTTGTTTTTTATTTTTTTCTCCCAGGAAGTCTGGCTTCCGCCGACGCTTATAAGCGTCGTCGCAATCCGTGGCTTGGGCCGACGCTTTTAAGCGTCGGCGGAAGCAAAAATCCTTTTTTTTTTATTTTTTTCCTCCCAACGACGCTTTAGAAAGCGTCGTCGGAGGCCATTATCCCCCCCTCCCCTCCTCCCGATCCCTAACCCATCCAGCCGCCCCCCTCCCCTTCTCTCTCCGCCGCTCGCCCACTCCCCCCTCCTCTCTACAAATCCCCTCCCCTCTCCCGATCCCTCAAACCCATCCTTCCAAGAAGCGAGAGAGAGAGAGAGAGAGCGGCCGCCCAGGCCCCCGATCCCTCTTCTCCGGCGTCGATGGAGTTCGATGGAGCTCCTCCCTCTTCTCCGGCATCGGCTTCATGCCTTCTCAGGCCACCCAAGCCTCCGATCCCTCCTCCTTCTCCCCCGCCAAGGTACCAATCGCACCAGGGATTGTGAACCCTGGCGAACCCTTCTGCGGTGCCAGTCTGCGTGCCGAAGAATATGGTGACCTTTTTCTTCCCGTCATCCACCTCCGGCTCCAAGTCCGTCTTCACCACCAGCGGCCTCGGCGGCTCCACCGGCCGGCTCGCCTTCTTCCCGGTCGACCGCCGCCACACGAACACGATGGCGCACCCCACGAGCACCGCGATCGAGGTTGTCAGTATCATCAGCAGCTGCCGGTTCTCGGCGATCAACGCTGCCCCCGTCTCCTGCGACATCCCTTCAACGCCAAACTTCCCGGTGAGGATCGCCGACAACAGATCCAGCGGCGAGGGCTTCATCGATCCCGACTCCATGGCCCCGCCGACGTTCCTCCCACCACGATCGCTCGCCGGATCGCTCGATCGGAATTAAAGCCAAGCCCTCGAGGGATTGTGAACTGTCACTGCCAAGACATGATCAAAAGCATCGTCAATATGGTGATTGGTGGAAATCTTGAAGCCCAACTGGGAACACCCCAGATTCGAATGGAACCAAAAGCATCGTTATTTTTTTTTCTGTAAAAAAAATTTATGACGACGCTTTAAAGCGTCGCTAATTGAACTGGTTGAGGAATTTCAGCGACGCTTAAAAGCGTCGCTAAAAATAACTTTAGCGACGCTTAAAAGCGTCGCTAAAAATAACTTTAGCGACGCTTTTCAAATGCGTCAGCAATTTTTTTTCCACTCCGACATAGCCGACGCTTTGGTGACGCTTTGAAAAGCGTCGGGAAGAAAATTACCGACGCTTATAAGCGTCGGTAAAAGCCTCAAAAAGCGTCGCCAAAGCTCCTTTTTCTTGTAGTGAAAGAACCTACTTTTTGGAGATATAAAAGTCCATCTTGATCATATTCTTTGAGTATAGAAAAAAATAATAAACAAAAGTTCATAATTAACCTTCGGAACTCTAGTAAGTGCTTTCATTAATCTTCGGAACTCTAGTAAGTGCTTTCATAATTAACCTTATGAACTCTAGTAAGTTCATAATTAACCTTCGGAACTCTAGTAATTAATCTATTAATGAAACATTGATAAGTGGTTACTCCAAAACCCGTTCAAATCCCAAACCCTCAAAATTCACCTTATTTTCTCCAACAAAAGAACTTATTTTCAGACTATTTGTCCAATTATTTGTTTTACAATGAAAACCTAAATTAAAAAGTAAAATGTTCATGAGTGTTTTTATTATTTATTCTAGTGCAAACATACATATAAAAACTAAGGCTATATTGACAAGTATTTTTTTAAGCATCACCAACTATAGTAACAAAGTCTGTCCTATGATGTTGCAAATTTGTCATGTTAAAATGGTAGAAGAGAACTATTTTTGGAGACATAAACATCCATCTCAATTAAATGCTTTAGTATATAACAAATCATGAATAAAGATTCATAACTAACTTTGGTAACTTAAATAAATGCTTCAAATATAAAAATTTAATGCTAAAGTTACTTTGACAATGGCATTATGTCGCCATAGCAATATAGCATATTGCATGGCTTCAAAAGACTAAAGTGTTAAGATAACAAGAGAGTTTTCACTCATTAAGACATGAAATCCTTCTCAAATTGAAGAATTTCTTTCTTCTTAATAGCTTTCTCAATCTTTTGTAATACCTTACTTTCAACAATGTCGTGATCCAAGTCAAGGTGGCAAAATATTTCTTACGAAACTTATCAAAAAGAAATTTTTGATCCAAAATCACTATAGTCATCTCAAGCCATTTGATGTACTAGTCAAACACCAATTGGTTGCTCAAAACCCTACCTTCTTTTATGGTAATCAACAAACAATCAATAAACTCCCTTCAAAAGCTAAACCCTACTATATTTCTGCTCATTTGGTTGACTATGACTGCTTATGCTTAATTTTTTCTCTTTTATATGATAATACGAGAAACAAAATTCAAAATTTAAGAAAAATCTTTTCACAGTTGTTTCTTATATTGAAACTAGTAAAAAGACAAAACAAATGATTTCTAGTGTAACCGAACATTGTAGCTTGAGCCGTGGCATGACATCAAAAAATTGTCGTATTAAAAATGATAAAATAGATTTCGAGGATAAAAATAAAAAAGAATCTTCATTCAATTATTTTTTAAGTATATTAAAAAATGACATTGAGTAAAACTTTATAAATGCTTTCATTCCCAACTTCATTAAAAAATAAAAATTAAAAATTTAATAATATCAGAGTCATTCTGGCAGGTGCCATTCAGCATTTGTTTCCATAACAATATGCTTGTTGCATGCCATTTAGTAGGCCAAGGTTGAGGAATCACAAAATTCGTAGCAATCCCTTCCTTTCAGCAATGCCATCACCATGTTGAGAGAGGAATCGTTTTACTGCTAGACTCATCCAAGAGAAATGTCCCCTTACTGATCACCCCACCACTCATCCCCAGCCATTTAATCTACTAAATAATCGCTGACTATAGTAATTAACTCTAAGGCCTTCTAAAAAACTAAATCCAAAACAACCTCCTCATTGTTTCTTTTTTTTTTGCTAAAATAAAGGGGAAGGGGGGAAGGGACAAGCCCACCCCCGCGTAGCAGCCCCCACTGGGCCCCCGCCCCCTTAGGAGAATATTCGATGCGGGCAAAAATGGCCGTATGTTGGGCACCCCGACCTGTTTTACTCTTACCCTCTTAAAAGATTCATAACTAACTTTGGTAACCTAAATAAATACTTCAATTATAAAAATTTAATGCTAAAGTTACTTTGACAATGGCATTATGTCGCCATAGCAATATAGCATATTACATGGCTTCAAAAGACTAATGTGTTAAGATAACAAGAGAGTTTTCACTCATTAAGACATGAAATCCATCTCAAATTGAAGAATTTCTTTCTTCTTAGTAGCATTCTCAATCTTTTGTAATAACTTACATTCAACAATGTCGCGATCCAAGTCGAGGTGGCAAAATATTTCTTACGAAACTTATCAAAAGAAATTTCTGATCCAAAATCACTATAGTCATCTCAAGCCATTTGATCTACTAGTTAAACACTGATTGGTTACTCAAAACCCCACCTTCTTTTAAGGTAATCAACAAACAACCAATAAACTCCCTTCAAAAGCTAAACCCTACTATATTTCTGCTCATTTCGTTGACTATGACATCTTATGCTTAATTTTTTCTCTTTTATCTGATAATACGAACAAAAATCAAAATTTAAGAAAAATCTTTTCACGATTATTTCTTATATCGAAACTATTAAAAAGATAAAACAGATGATTTCTAGTGCAACCGAACATTGTAGCTTGAGCTGTGGCATGACATCAAAAAATTGTCGTATTAAAAATGATAAAAGAGATTTCGAGGATAAAAATAAAAAAGAATCTTCGTTCAACTTTTTTTTAAGTATATTAAAAAAATGATATTGAGTGAAGCTTTATAAATGCTTTCCTTACCAACTTCATTAAAAGATAAAAATTAAAAAATTAAAAATATCAGAGTCACTCTGGCAGGTGCCATTCAGCATTTGTTTCCATAACAATAGGCTTTCTGCATGCCATTCAGCAGGCCAAGGTTGAGGAATCACAAAATTCGTAGCAATCCCTTCCTTTCAGCAATGCCATCACCATGTTGAGAGAGGAATCGTTTTCTTGCTGGACTCATCCAAGAGAAATGTCCCCTTACTAATCACCCCACCACTCATCCCCAGCCATTTAATCTACTAAATAATCACTGACTATAGTAATTAACTCTAAGCCCTTCTAAAAAACTAAATCCAAAACAACCCCCTCATTTTTTTTTTGCTAAAAAAAAGGGGAAGGGGAGAGGAAGGGACAAGCCCACCCCCGCGTAGCAGCCCCCACTGGGCCCCCGCCCCACCAGGGGAATATTCGATGCGGGCAGAAATGGCCGTGTGTTGGACATCCCGACCGGTTTTACTCTTACCCTCTCAAAAGATTTATAATTAACTTTGGTAACTTCAAGAAATGCTTCAATTATAAAAATTTAATGCTAAAGTTACTTTGACAATGGCATTATGTCGCCATAGCAATATAGCATATTGCATGGCTTCAAAAGACTAATGTGTCAAGATAACATGAAATCCATCTCAAATTGAAGAAGTTCTTTCTTCTTGGTAGCATTCACAATCTTTTGTAATAACTTACTTTCAACAATGTCGCAATCCAAGTCGAGGTGGCAAAATATTTCTTACAAAACTTATCAAAAAGAAATTTCTGATCCAAAATCACTATAGTCATCTCAAGCCATTTGATCTACTAGTTAAACACCGATTGGTTACTCAAAACCCCACCTTCTTTTAAGGTAATCAGCAAACAATCAATAATCTCCCTTCAAAAGCTAAACCCTACTATATTTCTGCTCATTTTGTTGACTATGACATCTTATGCTTAATTTTTTCTCTTTTATCTGATAATACCAGAAACAAAAATCAAAATTTAAGAAAAATCTTTTCACAATTGTTTCTTATATTGAAACTACTAAAAAGATAAAACAAATGATTTCTAGTGTAACCGAACATTGTAGCTTGAGCCGTGGCATAACATCAAAAAATTGCCGTATTAAAAATGATAAAAGAGATTTCGAGGATAAAAATAAAAAAGAATCTTCGTTCAACTTTTTTTTAAGTATATTAAAAAATGATATTGAGTAAAACTTTATAAACGCTTTCATTACCAACTTCATTAAAAAATAAAAATTAAAAATTTAAAAATATCAGAGTCACTATTTCAGGTGCCATTCAGCATTTGTTTTCATAACAATATGCTTGCTGCATGCCATTCAATAGGCCAAGGTTGAGGAATCACAAAATTTGTAGCAATCCCTTCGTTTCAGCAATGCCATCACCATGTTGAGAGAGGAATCGTTTTCTTGCTAAACTCATTCAAGAGAAATGTCCCCTTACTGATCACCCCACCACTCATCCCCAGCCATTTAATCTACTAAATAATCGTTGACTATAGTAATTAACTCTAAGCCCTTCTAAAAAACTAAATCCAAAACAGCCCCTTCATTTTTTTTTTTTGCTAAAAAAGAGGGGAAGGGGGGAGAAAGGGACAAGCCCACCCCCGCATAGCAGCCCCCACTGGGCCCCCGCCTCGCCCGGAGAATATTCGATGCGGGCAGAAATGGGCGTGTGTTGGGCATCTCGACCGGTTTTACTCATACCTGCTCAAAAGATTCATAACTAACTTTGGTAACTTAAATAAATGTTTCAATTATAAAAATTTAATGCTAAAGTTACTTTAGCAATGGCATTATGTCGCCATAGCAATATAGCATATTGCATGGCTTCAAAAGACTAATGTGTTAAGATAACAAGAGAGTTTTCACTCATTAAGACATGAAATCCATCTCAAATTGAAGAATTTCTTTCTTCTTAGTAGCTTTCTCAATCTTTTGTAATACCTTACTTTCAACAATGTCGCGATCCAAGTCGAGGTGGCAAAATATTTCTTACGAAACTTATCAAAAAGAAATTTTTGATCCAAAATCACTATAGTCATCTCAAACCATTTGATCTACTAGTTAAACACCGATTGGTTACTCAAAACCCTACCTTCTTTTATGGTAATCAACAAACAATCAATAAACTCCCTTCAAAAGCTAAACCCTACTATATTTCTGCTCATTTTGTTGACTATGACATCTTATGCTTAATTTTTTCTCTTTTATCTGATAATACGAGAAACAAAAATCAAAATTTAAGAAAAATCTTTTCACAATTGTTTCTTATATCGAAACTAGTAAAAAGATGAAACAATGATTTCTAGTGAAACCGAACATTGTAGCTTGAGCCGTGGCATGACATCAAAAAATTGTCGGATGAAAAATGCTAAAAGAGATTTTGAGGATAAAAATAAAAAAGAATCTTCGTTCAACTTTTTTTAAGTATATTAAAAAAATGATATTGAGTAAAACTTTATAAACGCTTTCATTACCAACTTCATTAAAAAATAAAAATTTAAAATTTAAAAATATCTGAGTCACTCCGGCAGGTGCTATTTAGCATTTGTTTCCGTAACAATATGCTTGCTGCATGCCATTCAGTAGGCCAAGGTTGAGGAATCACAAAATTCGTAGCAATCCCTTCCTTTCAGCAATGCCATCACCATGTTGAGAGAGGAATCGTTTTCTTGCTGGACTCATCCAAGAGAAATGTCCCCTTACTGATCACCCCACCACTCATCCCCAGCCATTTAATCTACTAAATAATCACTGACTATAGTAATTAACTCTAAGCCCTTCTAAAAACCTAAATCCAAAACAACCCCCTCATTTTTATTAAAAAAAAGGGGAAGGGGGGAGGAAGGGACAAGCCCACCCCCGCGTAGCAGCCCCCACTGAGCCCCTGCCCCGCTAGGAGAATATTCGATGTGGAAAGAAATGGCCGTGTGTTGGGCACCTCGACCGGTTTTACTCATACCCTCTCGAAAGATTCATAACAAACTTTCGTAACTTAAATAGATGCTTCAATTATAAAAATTTAATGCTAAAGTTACTTTGACAATGGCGTTATGTCGCCATAGCAATATAGCATATTGCATGGCTTCAAAAGACTAATGTATTAAGATAACAAGAGAGTTTTCACTCATTAAGACATGAAATCCATCTCAAATTGAAGAATTTCTTTCTTCTTAGTAGCTTTTTCAATCTTTTGTAATACCTTACTTTCAACAATGTCGCGATCCAAGTCGAGGTGGCAAAATATTTCTTACGAAACTTATCAGAAAGAAATTTCTGATCCGAAATCACTATAGTCATCTCAAGCCATTTGATCTACTAGTTAAACACCGATTGTTTACTCAAAACCCCACCTTCTTTTATGGTAATCAACAAACAATCAATAAACTCCCTTCAAAAGCTAAACCCTACTATATTTCTGCTCATTTTGTTGACTATGACATCTTATGCTTAATTTTTTCTCATTTATCTGATAACACGAGAAACAAAAATCATAATTTAAGAAAAATCTTTTCACAATTGTTTCTTATATCGAAACTAGTAAAAAGATAAAACAAATGATTTCTAGTGTAACCGAACATTGTAGCTTGAGCCGTGGCATGACATCAAAAAATTGTCATATTAAAAATGATAAAAGAGATTTTGAGGATAAAAATAAAAAAGAATCTTCTTTCAACTTTTTTTTAAGTATATTAAAAAAATGATATTTTGTAAAACTTTGTAAACGCTTTCTTTACCAACTTCATTAAAAAATAAAAATTAAAAAATTAAAAATATCAGAGTCATGCTGGCAGGTGCCATTCAGCATTTGTTTCCATAACAATATGCTTGCTGCATGCCATTCAGTAGGCCAAGGTTGAGGAATCACAAAATTCATAGCAATCCCTTCCTTTCAGCAATGCCATCACCATGTTGAGAGAGGAATCGTTTTCTTGCTGGACTCACCCAAGAGAAATGTCCCCTTACTGATCATCCCACCACTCATCCCCAGCCATTTAATCTACTAAATAATCGCTGACTATAGTAATTAACTCTAAGCCCTTATAAAAAACTAAATCCAAAACAACCCCCTCATTTTTTCTTTTTTTTTTTGCTAAAATAAAAGGGAAGGGGGGAAGGGACATGCCCACCCCCACATAGTAGCCCCCACTGGGCCCCCGCCCCACTAGGAGAATATTTGATGCGGGCAGAAATGGCCGTGTGTTAGGCACCCCGACCGATTTTACTCGTACCCTCTCAAAAGATTCATAACTAACTTTAGTAACTTAAATAAATGCTTCAATTATAAAAATCTAATGCTAAAGTTACTTTGACAATGGCATTATGTCGGCATAGCAATATAGCATATTGCATGGCTTCAAAAGACTAATGTGTTAAGATAACAAGAGAGTTTTCCCTCATTAAGACATGAAATCCATCTCAAGTTGAAGAATTTCTTTCTTCTTAGTAGCTTTCTCAATCTTTTGTAATACTTTACTTTCAACAATGTCGCGATCCAAGTCGAGGTGGCAAAATATTTCTTACGAAACTTATCAAAAAGAAATTTCTGATCCAAAATCACTATAGTCGAGGTGGTTACTCAAAACCCCACCTTCTTTTATGGTAATCAACAAACAATCAATAAACTCCCTTCAAAAGCTAAACCCTACTATATTTTTGCTCATTTTGTTGACTATGACATCTTATGCTTAATTTTTTCTCTTTTATCTGATAATACGAGAAACAAAAATCAAAATTGTTGCCCAAGGTGACAACCCAAGAGGGGGGATGCATTGGATTTTCTAAAAATTATGTTCCCTAATTAACTTTGAATTGAATGCAGCGGAATGATAAGATGTTATCTTACTTAAGCTCTAGGCAATTACAAATAAAGCAGTGGAAAATTAAGCTAGAGATATTACACAATCAAGTATGAATGTAAGGCATGAAGCGCAAGAGATAAGACATCACAAACACAAAGATATATAATGGTTCGATGCACCCCAGCACCTACATCCACTTCCCAAGACCTCTTGAAAATTTCACTATAATCCTAAGAATTACAGCACGGTTGTTTTACAAGCTCACAACCTAACTTGTTGTTTTCATGAGATCACAACGAACTCGGTTGGTTTTCACAGGCTCACCAACTAGAACCAATCCGACTGTTTTCATGGGCTCACAATCCAACCCAGTTGGTTTTTCCGAATTACCAACTACAACATAAAAACATTGGTTTTCACTAGCTCACCAACAACCCTTAACCTTTTGATTCAATCCCTTGATTGAATCAAGTTACAAGATATTAGAATAGGAGTTTAAAATAAGTACAAACTTCTCAAATAAGCAGATATAACAATATAACCAAATAGAGTAAAGAGAAGAAGCCCTTAAACAAGGTTTGCATATGAAAGAACTCGGCTTCTCCTTTACTTGACCCTTTTCTGATGTCGCACGAGCTAGAGGATCACTGAGGCAGCACACAGTTGGAGAGAAAGCTTTGGGATTCACTCAGATACTCTTCTTCTCTCTCTTTTGCTCTAAATGGCCCTTTTGTGCTTTTGGAAGGTTTCTCTTAAAATCTTTTTGAAATCTCTTCCCTATGTGTTCTCTCCCTCTTCTCTTCTTCTCCCTTTGCTCTCTCCTTGATTTTATAGCTTTAGATGGCGTGGGAACAAAGATCTAACCGTTAGAGATAAAAATAGAGCCGTTGGAGTCGAGAAAAAACTAGCCGTTATGCCTCCCAGCGTGCTCGAGTCGACTCGGCTGAAGTAGGAGTCGACTCGTGCGGTTCAGAAGTCGTCTTGCGTCTTCATCCCCCGAAAATAAGTTTTCTGTCTTTATCTGAGAGAGACGTCTCGTACTACTGAAGAGGCGACTCGCGCTTCATCCGCTGGATAGTAGACGATTTGTGCTTGACTCGAGTCGACTCGCGCTTTGCGACCGGAAATACCTCTTTCTGTCTTTCAGAGAGAGTCGACTCGCGCTTGGTGGAGACGACTCGAAGGAGCGCCAATATTCTATGCTTGTGCCGGAGTCGACTTGAACTTTCTGGGAGTCGACTCGAAGACTGTTCTTTTGAATTCTCCTTTGAATTTTCTCCTCCAACTTGAATCCTTTGAATTTGAACCTTGAGCCAATAAAGTGTGGCTTTCTTTCAACTTTTCTTGAGAGCTTTTGAGGCCTTCTTGTATTTTTCCAACTTGCTATGTTCCTTGCAAAACAAATTATCTTTCTTTTTGCAACACAAACATTAGTAATTATACTTCAAAGTTTTGTGATCATCAAAATCAACCTTTGGATCAGCAAAAATTTAAGAAAAATCTTTTCACAATTGTTTCTTATATCGAAACTAGTAAAAAGATAAAACAAATGATTTCTAGTGTAACCAAACATTGTAGCTTGAGCCATGGCATGACATCAAAAAATTGTCGTATTAAAAATGATAAAAGAGATTTCGAGGATAAAAATAAAAAAGAATCTTCGTTCAACTTTTTTTTAAGTATATTAAAAAAATGATATTGAGTAAAACTTTATAAACGCTTTCATTACCAACTTTATTAAAAAATAAAAATTTAAAATTTAAAATATCAAAGTCACTCTGGCAGGTGCCATTCAGCATTTGTTTCCATAACAATATGCTTGCTGCATGCCATTCAGTAGGCCAACGTTGAGGAATCACAAAATTCGTAGCAATCCCTTCCTTTCAGCAATGACATCACCATGTTGAGAGAGGAATCGTTTTCTTGCTGGACTCATCCAAGAGAAATGTCCCCTTACTGATCACCCCACCACTCATCCCCAGCCATTTAATCTACTAAATAATCGCTGACTATAGTAATTAACTCTAAGGCCTTCTAAAAAACTAAATCCAAAACAGCCCTCTCATTTTTCTTTTTTTTTTTTTGGCTAAAAAAAAGGGGAAGGGGGGAGGAAGGGACATGCCCACCCCCGCGTAGCAGCCCCCACTGGGCCCCCGCCCCACCAAGAGAATATTCGATACGGGCAGAAATGGCCGTGTGTTGGGCACCCCGACCGGTTTTACTCTTACCCTCTCAAAAGATTGATAACTAACTTTGGTAACTTAAATAAATGCTTCAATTATAAAAATTTAATGCTAAAGTTACTTTGACAATGGCATTATGTCACCATAGCAATATAGCATATTGCATGGCTTCAAAAGACTAATGTGTCAAGATAACAAGAGAGTTTTCACTCATTAAGACATGAAATCCATCTCAAATTGAAGAATTTCTTTCTTCTTAGTAGCTTTCTCAATCTTTTGTAATACCTTACTTTCAACAATGTCGCGATCCAAGTCGAGGTGGCAAAATATTTCTTACGAAACTTATCAAAAAGAAATATCTGATCCGAAATCACTATAGTCATCTCAAGCCATTTGATCTACTAGTTAAACACCGATTGGTTACTCAAAACCCCACCTTCATTTATGGTAATCAACAAACAATCAATAAACTCCCTTCAAAAGCTAAACCCTACTATATTTCTGCTCATTTTGTTGACTATGACATCTTATGCTTAATTTTTTCTCTTTTATCTGATAATACGAGAAACAAAAATCAAAATTGTTGCCCGAGATGACAACCCAAGAGGGGGGGTGAATTGGATTTTCTAAAAATTATGTTCCCTAATTAACTTTGAATTGAATGTAGCAGAATGATAAGATGTTATCTTACTTAAGCTCTAAGCAATTACAAATAAAGCAGTGAAAAATTAAGCTAGAGATATTACACTGTCAAGTATGAATGTAAGGCATGAAGCACAAGAGATCAGGCATCACAAATACAAAGATATATAATGGTTCAGTATTCCCCAGCATCTACATCCACTCCCCAAGACCTCTTGGAAATTTCACTATAATCCTAAGAATTACAGCACAGTTGTTTTACAAGCTCACAACCTAACTTATTGTTTTCACGAGATCACAACGAACTCGGTTGATTTTCACAGGCTCACCAACTAGAACCAATTCGACTGTTTTCACGGGCTCACAATCCAACCCAGTTGTTTTTCCCGAATTACCAACTACAACCTAAAAACGTTGGTTTTTACTGGCTCACCATTTACAAGATATTAGAATAGGAGTTTAAAACAAGTACAAGCTTCTCAAATAAGTAGATATAACAATATAGACAAATAGAGTAAAGAGAAGAAGCCCTCAAACAAGGTTTGTAGATGAAAGAACTCGGCTTCTCCTTTACTTGACCCTCTTCTGATTTTCCACGAGCTAGAGGATCACTAAGGCAGCACACAGTTGGAGAGGAAGCTTTAGGATTCACTCAGATGCTCTTCTTCTCTCTCTTTTGCTTTGAATGACCCTTTTATGCTTTTGGGAGGTTTCTCTTAAAATCTTTTTGAAATCTTTTTCCTATGTGTTCTCTCCCTTTTCTCTTCTTCTCCTCTTGCTCTCCCCTTAATTTTGTAGCTTTGGATGGCATGGGAACAAAGATCTAACCGTTAGAGTAAAAATAGAGCCGTTGGAGTCGAGAAAAAACTAGTCGTTATGCCTCCTAGAGTGCTCGAGTCGACTCGGCTGAAGTTGGAGTCGACTCGTGCGGTTCGGAAGTCGTCTCGCATCTTCATCCCTCGAAAATAAGTTTTCTGTCTTTGTCTGAGAGAGACGTCTCGTACTAGTGAAGAGGCGACTCGCGCTTCGTCCGCGGATAGGAGACGACTCATGCTTGACTCGAGTCGACTCGCGCTTTGCGATCGGAAATACCTCTTTCTGTCTTTCTGAGAGAGTCGACTCGCACTTGGTGGAGACGGCTCGAAGATGTGCCAATATTCTATGCTTGTGCCGGAGTCGACTCGAACTTCCTGGGAGTCGACTCGAAGACTGTTCTTTTAAATTCTCCTTCAAATTTGCTCCTCCAATTTGAATCCTTTGAACTTGAACCTTGGGCCAATAAAGTGCGGCTTTCTTCCAACTTTTCTAGAGCTTTTGAGGCCTTTTTGTATTTTTCCAACTTGCTATGTTCCTTGCAAAACAAATTATCTTTCTTCTTGCAACACAAACATTAGTAATTATACTTCAAAGTTTTGTAATCATCAAAATCAATCTTTGGGTCAGCAAAAATTTAAGAAAAATCTTTTCACAATTGTTTCTTATATCGAAACTAGTAAAAAGATAAAACAAATGATTTCTAGTGTAATCGAACATTGTAGCTTGAGCCGTGGCATGACATTAAAAAATTGTCATATTAAAAATGATAAAAGAGATTTCGAGGATAAAAATAAAAAAGAATCTTCATTCAACTTTTTTTTTAAGTATATTAAAAAAATGATATTGAGTAAAACTTTATAAACGCTTTCATTACCAACTTTATTAAAAAATAAAAATTTAAAATTTAAAAATATCAGAGTCACTCTGGTAGGTGCCATTCAGCATTTGTTTCCATAATATTATGCTTGCTGCATGCCATTCAGTAGGCCAAAATTGAGAAATTACAAAATTTGTAGCAATCCCTTCCTTTCAGCAATGCCATCACCATGTTGAGAGAGGAATCGTTTTCTTGCTAGACTCATCCAAGAGAAATGTCCTCTTACTGATAACCCCACCACTCATCCCCAGCCATTTAATCTACTAAATAATCGCTGACTATAGTAATTAACTCTAAACCCTTCTAAAAAACTAAATCCAAAACAGCCCCCTCACTTTTTTTTTTCTTTTGCTAAAAAAAGGGGAAGGGGGGAGGAAGGGACAAGCCCACCCCCGCGTAGCAGCCCCCACTGGGCCTCCGCCCCGCCAGGAGAATATTCGATGCGGGCAGAAATGGCCGTGTGTTGGGCACCCCGACCGGTTTTACTCTTACGCTCTCAAAAGATTCATAACTAACTTTGTTAACTTGAATAAATGCTTCAATTATAAAAATTTAATGCTAAAGTTACTTTGACAATGGCATTATGTCGCCATAGCAATATAGCATATTGCATGGCTTCAAAAGACTAATGTGTTAAGATAACAAGAGAGTTTTCACTCATTAAGACATGAAATCCGTCTCAAATTGAAGAATTTCTTTATTCTTAGTAGCTTTCTCAATCTTTTGTAATACCTTACTTTCAACAATGTCGCGATCCAAGTTGAGGTGGCAAAATATTTCTTACGAAACTTATCAAAAAGAAATTTCTGATCCGAAATCACTATAGTCATCTCAAGACATTTGATCTACTAGTTAAACACCGATTGGTTACTCAAAACCCCACCTTCTTTTATGGTAATCAACAAACAATCAATAAACTCCCTTCAAAAGCCAAACCCTACTATATTTCTGCTCATTTTGTTGACTATGACATCTTATGCTTAATTTTTTCTCTTTTATCTGATAACACCAGGAACAAAAATCAAAATTTAAGAAAAATCTTTTCACAATTGTTTCTTATATCGAAACTGGTAAAAAGATAAAACAAATGATTTCTAGTGTAACCGAACATTGTAGCTTGAGCCGTGGCATGACATCAAAAAATTATCGTATTAAAAATGATAAAAGAGATTTCAAGGATAAAAATAAAAAAAGAATCTTCGTTCAACTTTTTTTTTAAGTATATTAAAAAAATGATATTGAGTAAAACTTTATAAACGCTTTCATTACCAACTTTATTAAAAAATAAAAATTAAAAATTTAAAAATATCAGAGTCACTCTGGCAGGTGCCATTCAGCATTTGTTTCCATAATATTATGCTTGCTGCATGCCATTCAGTAGGCCAAAATTGAGGAATCACAGAATTTGTAGCAATCCCTTCCTTTCAGCAATGCCATCACCATGTTGAGGGAGGAATCGTTTTCTTGCTGGACTCATCCAAGAGAAATGTCCTCTTACTGATAACCCCACCACTCATCCCTAGCCATTTAATCTACTAAATAATCGCTGACTATAGTAATTAACTCTAAACCCTTCTAAAAAACTAAAGCCAAAACAACCCCCTCACTTTTTTTTTTTGCTAAAAAAAAGGGGAAGGGGGAGGAAGGGACAAGCCCACCCCCGCGTAGCAGCCCCCACTGGGCCTCCGCCCCGCCAGGAGAATATTCAATGCGGGCAGAAATGGCCGTGTGTTGGGCATCCCGACCGGTTTTACTCATACCCTCTCCATCCGTGGGTCCGGCTCAGCTACTCCTCTAGGCTCTGGCTCGAGTTCCACGTGTGAGTACGTTCTATCTGATACCACTCCGACTACTAGAGGTTCAAGAATATCCAAGCAGTGGCCCCCCCCCCCCCCCCCCCCCCCATGGTTCACCCGCGGCACTTTCACCCGTGTGCCGCGGTAAAAGCTGCTTCAACAATACATATATGTATGTATAGATATAAACACTTCCGTTTCTTTTTCATTTTATTGTTTTCTTTTACCGCGCGATTCACCCGGGATCGTTCCCTCCACCCGGGCGGAGACTTCTATACTACCCAAAGACCATTGCTTGAGCTTTTTCTTCGAGAATCTCTTCTAATTCTGTCGTTTACGCTCCCTGCTCACTACAACTTTAGGGTTTAAGGGATGTAATTTTTATAAATTTTTCAATTAGTTTAGGGTTTTTCTCTTTTCCGGCTTCCTTTTGTCTATTTTGGAGACGGGATCGGATGGTCGCGGGGGTCCTTGGCTGAAGCTTGGAGGGGGTCGAATCTGGTGGCTGGCGAGGCCGTGTCTCCGGTGGAGTGGGGGATGGTTCTGACGAGGCTTGCTTGGCCCTACGGAGGGCACCATGTCTTCATTTGCGGTTCTTTCTTAAGGTTCCTCTTTTGTTTCGTCCCCTTTTCCTTTTCCCTTCCCTTCGTTTTTCTTTTTTATTTTATTATTGCTCTTGGGCGGCATTGGAATATTAAGAAACTGAAATTTTGATGATGATTTTTATAGATGGATTGATCCTCGGCCAATGATGCTCGTGGATGGATCGCTTACAGAGTTTCAGGCGTTTTTTGATCTTCCACCAGGAGCTTACCAGGTACTGATACGAAATCTTATAGCTTTGCAGCAAATTTTTAATTGTATTTATGCATCCATCTTTTTTCTTTCTTTTTATTTTGTTGTGGAGTGGTACGGAGTTTTTGGAAAGATTCAGTTTTTTTTCTTTCGGGAATCTGGTCAATGATAACTAAGAGATATCACTACTACTTCTGATATTCATGTGAGTTCTAAGGGGGCAGAGACTTGCATCGCGGAATTAAGTAGCTAGAGTGTGGTTGGTGTGGATGATCCACTAAAAGAAGAAAGGGAAGACTGCTTGTGCAGGCCGAGGGCTTGGAAAGTTTGCCATATTGGAAGTCAGGGATGAAGATATGACAACTTATCAGAATTTATTTGATCATGCATCTCATCATCTGGTATTAGGCATGATCAGATGGAGAGGACAACTTCTGCTTTAAGGGGAATTATGTGGAAATGGGTGAAAGACAGCAGGGAGGGAACCTTACTTCTGTATTGCATTCTGTTTGATATGCTACAAAAATGATAGCAGATGTCTTGAATTCACTGTCAATTTCATTTTGTGCAGTAGAGGTATTTGAGCCACCACCAAGATTTGAACCCTGGACCTCTCCCACGTGCAATCCCATAGAAGAGGGGTGCCAACTAGTAGAGCTAACAACTGTTGGCAATTCACAGTCAATTTCATGCTTGCATGATTCTTACTTCCAATATGAATCATCAAAACTGACATGCAGAGAGTTCCTAAATTCCTATGAACCATGAATGCACCATCCTGTGCATCTCATAGAACACCATCATTGGTCACCCACCTTCTACAGTTTCTTCTCCATTGTGTATATCTGTTTATCAAAAGATCAAAAAAAAAAAAAGACGCTTTGTTAGAAAGCTTTAGAGAAATGAACCACTCATATAACACTAATAGTAACCAAAAGAGATCCATGACGTGCTGAATGTCATGCAAAAGTTTGTGTATAAGAGGGCAGAAGTTGATACCATCACATTGTGGGAACAAATACGATGAGCTCTAAGAAGGTGAGCCTACCTCGCTTCCTTTAGTCATCTGTAAGGACTTTGCCACTAGCCACAAGTTCGTTAAAGGGCAAAACCTTGTAGACCCATCAAACCTTTCATGTGCATTGGTTAGAATATAGGCACAGGAAAGATGTGGGGACTGTGGAAGGATAATTAAGTTGGCACATCTGTTTTAACTTCCATAATGATCTAAGGACTCTAATGCTCCCTCTCTGAGACAGGAAGAACTGTCCATGACATAGATAACAATGCTGCACATTCTGTTGAGTCAAATGGTCCAAAGAGAAGATACATTCTGCTTATGAAAATAGACTACTTCTATTTCTTTAGACTTTTACATTCTTATACTGCGTTAATCTACCAATGTCAGAGAGTTTTGTAAGTAGGATAGACATATATATTTTATTAGAATAACACAATGTCATGACTCCTCTCACTGAAGACACATTTCAGAGCATAATATTCTTTTGAAAACTATATTTTGTCTTATAAATAATATTTCAATAATAGAAATTATGGGCTTGATAGAGTAAATAGTCTTGTTCTTCCACTTTTGAACATTGTATATTCATATTTGGTATATAGAGGGTTCCGCTCACTGACAAGCAACCCGGTCCCATTGATGCTTGCATTTTTGCTCCAATAGGTACTTGCACAAAATTCTCTTTCAATCAAAGGTTAATCAGTTTAAGTAGTTGATGCTTAAAACATTCATGGAATATATTTGACTATAGATGGGTGAGTAGGTAGCAGCTGTAGAATCAGAGGAAAACATGGGCAATTTTGATATTTTACAAGACTTTGTGATTGGTTGGAATCAGTTTGGTGATTTCCTTCCTAACTGATTGAGACAACAATTGGTTATTGGTATATGAAAATTATGCTGTTTTATTTCATTTTTGAGCAATACAATGGTTATTTGCCTCCACTTGAGATTGCACTTGGAACCTCTCCTATGTAGAGTTGGGTGCCAACCAGCTGAGTTAACCACTGTTGGTGGTATATGAAAATTATTGTTGTTTGGCTTTACTTTTATAGACCATGTGTGCATAATTATCTATTTACTTATGTTTCCATGGTCATCAATTTTTGATATGGTCTTTTGGTGGATGTCAGTACCGTTTTCTGGTTGATGGTATATGGAGGTTTGATGAACAGAAACCATGTCTTAGTGATGAATATGGGACGGTGAACAATGTCATATTTGTAGAAGAACCCAGCGTTTCGCATGCAGCACCGCCCCATGAACTTTATGTTCCCAGAAACAGGGAAGTGGTTGATGGCAATTCTTTGTACACAGTATGTTCCCATGTTTTGCCTATCTTATTAGCAAACTCTTCCCTATTTTTTTGCTAGTTGTCAAATAATTTCAGTATATTGAAATATTCATGTTCCTTTTAGTCTATTAGTGCCTGCAATTGTTATGTAATTTCTTCTGTGTCAACCAGGCCTCACTGCCAACCCACATGCCCCTAGACCCCTTACTTCAGACCTCAGATGCCGCAATACAGGTTTCCCGTGATTCGGTGTCCAGACTCTTATCAGCACAAACCATATATGACATCATTCCCTCCTCAAGCAAGGTATGAATATTTAGCCTTTCCAATAATTGTTTATGCCTCGATTTAATTAACTATATGATATTGTAAGTTTGCAGATCCCCATCATGGATGTTAAATTGCCTGTGAAACAGGCATTCCATATCATGTATGAAGAAGTAAGTGTGCCAATTCAAATTATAAGCCTTTGCTATATTAATATGGTTTCTTATTGGATGATGTCTGTCTGTGTTTGTAAGAAGTGCTGACAATCTTCCCATTTTGGTCCATTCTGCATATTTTGACAAGGTTTGGTTGTGAGGTTTTATGCGCCCACTTTAATGGTTTTAATCTGACTACCATAAATATCTTGAGTTCAATTATAATATTTCTTGACTGATGTTATACCTTAGTCCAAATCCGTGGCGTGCCAATCAAATTGATAATCCCAACATAATGTTCATTGTTCAGTGTGAGCATGTTTAAACATCAAATATTTGGACGTGTTGCCTATGTGTCAACCACTCAAACAATAAATGACTACGAAATAATAATGATATAGATGGTTTATTCAAACCTTTCTCTCTCTCTCTCTCTCTCTCTCTCTCGCTCTATGTCTCTTGTGCGGCCACATGCATGGGGGAGATTTGCTTCCTTGCTTCTGCACTTGAACTTATGGTTCAGTTACTTGCGTGATGCAACCTAGATGATGGCCATGCAGGATTTGTGGGTTATTCTTTTTCTCTGAACCATACAGCGATGGTTTGGAGAGGATAAGGTGCCTTGAATTGGTGTTGCTGATCAGAAAAAAACAGATAACAAAGGAAAAGGAGGGAGGGAGTATATAGACCAAGTGGGCAACTCAAGTGACATAATATTATTTATTTAGGGCAAACCTGTTAAATGTGACCTGCTCCACGCCCATGGTCATTGTTCCTTTAAAGTTTTTCCTGTATGTAAAGGCAGCAACATCCAGATCCTTTTGCATTGTATTCTTGCCATTGGTTGCCTACCTGTTGCAAGCTGTTCTCTCTTAGCTAAGGCATCCAGTAATCATATTCTACTTCTGAGGGGAATTCACGCTAGCTGATACGAGGAATTTTTATAATTTCCTACTTATGATCAGCTTTTTGTTGTCCTTCTTGTTTTCAAATAAAGTGTTTTCTTAAACTTAATTTTTAGATTGTTCTTGAGTTTCTATGGTGTAAATATGGCAATTAACGAAATAATTCTCTCTTGGAAACTGCATAATCCACTGGCATTTGTTGCTTTTTATTTGTTTTGGTTTTCTTGCATCAGGTTCACATAATTAACAGTCTATCTTTCTTTTATTTGCTAGTGAGAAGTTTTAGTGTAATGAAATTCACACATCTTTACAGGGCCTGGCTGTTGTCCCTCTTTGGGATGACTGCAGAGCAAATGTAACAGGGATGTTAACTGCTTCTGACTTCATACTGATTCTAAGAGAGGTATTATTATCTCCTTGATCATTTCTCTTGATTGACATGATTATTAAAACAATGATCAATTTAAATACAATAATCTCTTTTATTTTATTTAACAATGATTTTTCTCCATTTCACATAATGATCACTTGTAAATGAATAGCAAGCCTGTAATCTTTTAGTTAAATGTAAAATACTTGTTGTTCTGGTCATTTGCATTTGGTAAGCTATCTGCTAATTTTCAGTGTGTTAGTGTGCTCTGGTCCTTTTTACAGTTTGCAAATTAAAAGTGCAGGGTGAAAAAGATAAGGCAGTTGAAGTAGAGATGAGATAATATGGTTGTGGCTGACATATAAGCCTTCAGGTTTGCTGTGCAGCAAGGATAGGGGCAGTGAATTTCTGCAATCAAACATTTTATTGTAGAATAGCACCTCCTACTCTCAGAAGGAAAAGCTCACTTATATCTCCTTAATATCCCTCTCTGTGTAGCAAAAACTTTTCAGTTGGCTTTTGGTATTACATTTTCATCTTCCCCGCTTTGTTTCATTTGCTGTTTTCACTTTTGGCATAGAAACTGAGATAGTGGTGTTTTTCTGGAGGTTTCAGTTGGGCGGGTTCTTTGACTGTGTAAGAGAGAGAGAGGTATCTGCAACAAAATCTCAGAGAGGAATATGTCACATGGTTTTATTAAAAAATAAAAATTTGAGGAGGATGTGGGTTGTTTAGAGAAGACTAGAAAAGTAGGAAAGAGATGATTAGTTATTGGAGGAGGATGGAGAGGAAAAAGCCAAGTTCCTTTTCCAAAGCATTAAGGAGCAAGCACTCTTTAGGAGGCCCTCTTGGGTTTTGTGGCCTCTCTCTCTCTCTCTCTCCAAGTTCCCTGAGTTGACCTTGACTGCATTACTGATGATTCCTGTTCTAACTTGGAAAGAACATGGAATTTTAGATATGGTTTGATATGGGATAGAGGAATGAGATTGTTTGTCAATTCCTCAACCTCCCCCCCCCCCCCCCCCCCCCCCCCCCCGCCCCCCCGCGAACCCGGCCCCCGTCTCTCTCTCTCTCTCTCTTCCCTCTCTGTCTCTGTCTGTGTGTATCCATGAGTTGATTTAAGATTCCTATGTCTGTAAGTTCACTTGATCATTGAGCTTGGACTTAATCAAGGCTTTATATCCTCCTTTCTCTTTGGGTTGGATTTCAAAATCAAATTCAACCAATTGTGGATTAAATTACCGGCTATGTTTTGCACTATTACTATAAGGCAGCAATATTCATAACAGGTTTTTGATTGAAATCTTTGGCAACAAGTTGACATATACAAAGTTAAAGTGTTCACTGGAGTATCTAAAGATGGACATTTCTAATAGAGATGGTCCGATCATGATATGCTTAATGGTCGAGGACCTGGCTAGGGATAGACAATTTGATTATTGCAATTTTAATGGTGGAAGAAACAATGGCTGTTATAAATTGGTTCGAGACATGCTGGCAACTTAAGTTATATAAGAATTAGTTTAATTAATAAAAATGAAAGAGCAAAAGCATGTTAGCTATGTAGCATGTCCCACTTTTTGGTAATCGAAATTTGAAGTGCATTTAGATGCACCCCATGTGCTTTGAAGTAATGCTAAGATGTTGATGTTGGGTCAATGAACTACTAGTTGACTTGGGTATATTCATGGGATGCTTCATGTGCTATGTGATTCCATGAATTTTTTGCTCTAATAAAAGAAAGCAACCACGGTCTTGCCACTATTGTATGTGGCTCTCATGATGCAACTATGCATAATTCTACGAAGTTTCTCCACTTAAATTAAGATGCTACCAAATTGCATGCCTAGAGATTTGAAGCTATTGCCACTCCCATGTTTATCTATTTTGCTTGATTGCCAACTAAAAGACTTGCATTATGCCTAAATTAGATATTATGATGTATGAAAGCATCTAAGAGTTCTTTTTAGATATATCATCATTTGATATTTTGTCTGAAATATGAAACCAAAATTGAAAAGATTCAGCCTAGTCAGGACATATTTGAAAGTAATGGTGCTTTCAGAATTTGTGCTGGAACTGATATGTATAGGGCCAAATCTATGGTATATTCTATTTTTGTGCTAACCAAGGTCCATTGAACCTATAGTGGGTGCTGTACCGGTCAGTGATTAGTATAGTGCGGTACTTGTTCATATCGACCGACACATGGTTCATTGTGGCATATTGGTTCGGTACCTATACACCTTTTTTATTTTTATGTTTAATTTTTCATTTTTTGTTTTGAGGAATTATTTTAATGATTATGGTTATTTGAGTTACGATTTCAATGCTATTTTGATACTTTTTTATGTCATATTGTTCTCTATAGACTGTATGATTGATTAATGAAGGAAATTATAATATAATTGACAGAGAATGCATGGATACTTATAATTAAAAATACATAATCAAATTAATTTGAAGTATAAAATGTGTGCGGCATCTAGCTCCTCATGGAGTGACTATGTTGTTTGTAGATATTGGAATTTTAAAAAAAAAATGTCTAGGCCTGAGATCTGACTCTTAAGTCAAATAATGTGCCTAACCCTACATCCCATAATATGAGTCTCTTGGATAGCAACCCCGATACAGATCCCACATCTAATATTGAGCTGGCCATCCTATTTGAGGGAAGATCAAGGTAGCAAAATCAGATCCGTAATTTGGCTGAGATTATGGGGGGTAGTAGCCGCTCCAATATGATGTCTCAGAGTAGGAGATCCATATGAGTCATACCTTGGGGCATAATAGAATCCGACATACAATTCAGATCCAAATACATCCAAGGATCCTACTTTGCATGCTAGATCATTTGCAACAACAGCGTCATGTGTCAACCCACCTCTAGATGATCGTCTCCTGTGTATAATCATATTCTTGTGGGCTTTAGGTCATTTACCATGGTCGTTATCCTGTGTGGCATGAGTGAACTATAACTCATCAGTGATCAACCAAGACCATAAGACCGTGAGTTGTATGCATCCATGAAATGTTCACTACCACCTCCTTGCTACTAGATGCATCATCGCTCGAACTGTCATTATCATTATTGCTTGTGTCGTGATGTGATCCGGGTAATTGGTCCTTCGAGAGCTTGTTGGTCTCAACAAGTAGGTGAATAAGCTCCTCATCCACTCTCTCCAATAGTTAGTAATTCTCTTTCCTTTCCCTTTCCTATTGATCTGAGAAACAACTTTCTTTCCTTGGATGTCCCTAGCTGCCGCTTTGTTAGGTGGCTCGATTGGGCCCACCACCCTGATCCCTGACTAGACACGATATCATGGTGATATCTTAGTATCTCTATCAAATCTCGAGAAGAATATCTTGAACATAGGGCCTAGCGATGATGATCGGCTCCCACGTGACCCTTGTGGTTACTCAACTAGTTATGATTGTGGCATGTGTCATTTTGCTCACACCCACCTTAGCCTCCTTTGCTATGAAACTAGCCAACTGAGGAGATGATTTTGGCTCATCAAGCTCTGGCTGCTGCTATTGGCCCTCAAGCCAACCAATCATTGGATCCTCTGCATCATATACAAAATTATTGTGAAGTGGATCATCATACTTCAGCTTCACTTCTTGTCTGCACTTCAATCGGTCTTTTAGATTATAGTAGACGTATTACCAAATCATTTGATCGCTTTTGTGTTAGGCAGTTCCGTTGTTTGCTGTGAATTAGAGCGAAGGTTGACTAGTTGCCCCTCACAACCATTGGAGAAGACCGTCTGTAGGAGGATCTAGATTGCTAACCTATTGAGGCTTTTCGATGATAGTCCAAAGTGGAACCATCATTCAACTACAAATGCAATTAAGTAAATTGCATATTACACATTGTTTTTTAGAAAATATTAGATCAGGTATAGTCTGCAAGGTTTGCCGTTCTGGTCGGTACCGTACCGTACTAAACAATATCATATCATATTGGTACTGAACCGATGTATAGTCTTGTACCGTATCAACACTTGTTACGCCTCGCCTCTCGTACCGTATCACATACCGACACTATAGTAGAATGGTATTGGTATGGGGTTCTTTACTGAGATGGCGAACTTTGATGGTTAATATCCAAAAAAATACCTGGATTCATATTATCCTTGCTTGCCACAGCTACCCTTTGATTAAAGTTGTAGGTGCTTTTCTGACAAGCTTTAATTTGTGAAACATACATGACATATGATGTCAATGGTTTGCTTGAATTGAAAAATTAATGATCATGTGTCCTATTAAAATTAACTTACTTTCTTAAAACATTGGGCATCAATAAACGGATTAGGATCCATCTTATAAACGACATGGTGTGGAGCAGTCAGTAGGTCCTTATCCATGCCTATTCTTGTAACACTATATTGGAATTTTGGGTTGAGGTATTAGGCTGCCAAGATATTTTGTAATTGATTTAATTAATAAACAAATGATTGTATTTAGATTTTATTTGATATGCATAAACAAGTATTGAGTATTGCATTTGGATTTGCCTGCCTAATCTTAGCCTTAGTGGTTATCATCATATAATATAAGAAGCCTATCTAAGAGTACCTCTAGCTATCCATAGCCCTAAGCACTTGATATAGTAGTGTAATTGCCTTAATTATTCTCTCAGTCTGCTTCTAAAACTGTTGGCTTGTGACTAAGTCCTTCACGTGATTGCCGTCTGTGCCACTATGGGCATGTTTACTCTCCTGCTACTCGGCACTTACAAACATTTAACGCGGGCGTGCCTTCTTTTCAATATGGCTATTGAATGCAATGTAATGCTTAGGAAAGTAGGTGACTACTGGCCTCAATATCTCACCACCCTGTGCTTCCTCATGAAAAGGAAAACCCATGTATGGTTATATATGAATTTTGTAATGGCCTGGGTTGTCCTACCACCTACTTCACCCTACAAATCTTGCCAATGTTCATTAATACTAGGTCTATTTGCAATGGGCAGCATATGGGGTCCAGAAGATGTGTGGCTTTCTGATCATCAAAATATCTTTGGAGACCTTGTATAGTGGTCCATTATCTGATCCATTACTTGTTCCATCAAGTTGAGAATGTACTGGGAGTGCACCTTGTTCAAAGCATTAATTGACTTATGAAAGAATATCTTCTTATCACATGTCAAGAGATTAATGATGCTTGCCTGCTGGGCCTTGTCCGACCATCACATGTTAGAGTTACATTATAGGTGCCCTTGCTTTGGTAGAAGGTTATCCAACTTTCTATGTCCTTGTTATTATCAAGTAGCTTACCTATATGTTCTTCTATCTAGGAGGATCTACACCTTGACTGGCTCTCTGGATAAAGCTGTTAGTAGACCAATACTCGTTCTTTGCGGCATTTGCAGGGATGTGGTTGACATGGAATTAGGAACCAATAGCTCTCTGGTTGTCCTTTTTCTTATCTTTAATAAGCTTAGAATCAAATCTTTGTTGCTTTGAACTTTGCTGGGAAAGGTATATTGATCAAGGTCATGAATGATATCCCCTACCAGTATAACTCTTTGCATCTTTTCTTTCTTGTTGGCGAAGATCCCAAACATAGAAGCTATCTGGTTGCTATCTTCTCTAACAACCTCTTTAACTGTCTGGCTCCTCTTGTAGCCTGGATCTATTTTGATGGACCCAGAATTGGAACCTGCCTTGTACTGTGAGGGCCCAAATTGAGCCCTATGTTTGGCAACCTCCTCTTTCTACCACTAGCATTTAGGCTACCCTGTATGGTAGTCTAAATATGAGCCTCCATATCATCTAGATATGTTGCTTTATAATCTTTCAGATCTCTCGAATAATATGAAGGTGGCTCAGCTACTTGGTGCTTGATCTTTGCTTGTTTCTTAGCATTTTTTTCTTGCTTGTTGAAATCGACATAGTGCTTTTTGAACATCTGACGGATTTTCCATGGATATTTTTTACAAGTAGCCATGTCAGGGTAACGACTAGTTAGATGCTGCTTCAACCTCATCACTCTTCCCCTCAACTCTACATCGCAACACTTGCTCCTCTAGTGGTATCCACTCAAAACCATTAAACCATGGTCCCAAACTATACCATGCTCCTTATTCTCATTCCTTCCTAAATCCACATCTGCAAGCTTGGTGAACACACGACATATATTTTTAGTTAAACTAATAATTATTTAATTAATTACTTAAAATGAGATAACTTACATTGTAATACAAAAATGGTTGCATTACTTTGGAAATTACCCCTATATTATCTATACATAATGCTATTTTTAATAATAAATTAATTTTAAAATAATAAATTATTTTTTAATTATAACATATCTAGAAAATTAATTTTAGTCCATATTAATGTAAAATCTTACAACTGTACTATGCATATTTTTTTTAATCCATGGGTATGCACCAAGGTCCGCAATTTTGGTACTGGATACCGTATCGGTACTTTATCGGTTCAGTATGGTACAGTATGGTACGGTATATCTTTGTGCCGAAATAACTCTAACATTTTTTCTCAATTTTCATATCGGTATGCTTCGGTACGGGGCGGTATGCACCTCGGTACGGGCGATACGGAGCTTGTATCGACATGAAGGTATGTTTCGTACCTTTTTTTCCGATATAGTACGGTACACCCCATATTGGACGGTACGGGACGGTACGACAAATCTTGGTATGCACTAATCACTACTTTTTTTGAATGTATTTGAATTTAGGTTTAATTTTAGGCAGCCATAATTATGCTCAAATTTAAGTAAATTGCTATTAACTTGAGCTGGCAACTAGCATACATACCCTCAAACATGCTACCAATTTCTCAAAAAATTTATGAACATTATTTTATTTATTATATCTTTTAATCCATAAAGTATTTTTAATTTACAAAACTATCCGATCAACATAAAATTATGATTTCATCTTCATTACATAGATGATCCTCAGGTCTAGAGCATATTATGAAATAATGTCGAAATACAAAATTTTGGCCTGATCTCCCCACATTTTTTCCATTTTTGTCTATTTTTGGCATGAAAAAGGAAACAAAGAGGGGAATTGGAAGAGGGAATGGGATTATACCAAAGAAACCATCAATTTGGCCTCAAATCTAGCAAAAATGGAAGATTTTCTCTTGTCTTATTAAAAATATTGAAGAGGTGAGAAGGCACGGGAGGCCTTCTCCGCCTCCCCCTCTAAAGTATGGGCCCTGAACTATCCGAACTGCCCCAAATCGAGTAGAACCGGGTGGTTCTGCATGGTTCAGGTCAGTTCAAGCCGGTTTGAGGACTGCACCGACCTGATAGGTTGTCCCGTCCCAATAACCAACCAGTTCGAGTTGGTACACGTCGAACTGGATGGTTTGGGATGGTTCGACCATCTATGTAGGTAACCTTTTGTCGTTTCTTCATTTTTTTTAGATGTCGGGAAGCATTTTCTCTATGTTAGACATAGATTTAAATTTTGGAAAATTTTGGAATCATAGCATTGTCTGACTCTAAAGATATTTTGAGGACATGCAAATCTTTTGAAATAGGTTTGGCTAACTAGAGCTTGAATCTCTAAGACATCTCTATTATTTCATGTTACATTTAATGAAACAATGCGTTGTACTCTGATCCAAACATGATCTTTAGTAAATATAATTAATGTTTGAAGGTTATATGCATGGTCTGCCGAACCGGACCGTATCGGCCGGTACGGACCGGTCCGGCTTGGAATCGATTTTCGGACAGCGTGGAAACTGGTTCCAGCTATTTTCGGACCGATCTCGATTGGTACGCATACATACCGATCGCGTACTGGCTGGTACCGGTGCGAACCGGCCGGTTCGCACTAGTACATTTTTTTTTCGGTGGGAAAGCGCGCCTGGCCCTTTCAGCCATGCGTACCTCGGGTAGAGCACCCTGCACAGGCGCGGGGCCGCGCGCTTTCGCGCGGGCGTGCGTTTTTCCGTGTTGAGGACCCACGCAAGCAACGCCGAGGAAGCGCCAAGCCGAAAGAGGACCATGTGCCAACTGAAGGCCAAAGTGGCCAAATTATGTGTATTGTGGCCGACCGACCCTTTGCCAACCACGAGGTTCATCCACAACTTCGGCATTGCGTGGGATCAGACCGCGCGCTAGACCTTGCTCCATCAACCCAACGGGCACTCGGCCGAGAGGAGCAAGCCACACGGAGAGCCGTGCGTGTAGGATGGCGTGCACGGCACGGCCATGGCGGATGCACACCAAGCGCGCACCATGAACAGCACGGCCAAGCCCCGGCGCATGCCTACTACTAGCCTGGCATGGTTCAGCCGCGCTAGCAACTGGCCAGGCATGCCCAGGGGCTGGGCATAGGCCAGGCGTAGTTTGGCCGCAGGAACCTTGCCAGCTATAGTGCGGCGAGGTTCGGCTGCAAGAACCTCGGTAGCTACAGTAACCGCGCGCCAGCCCACCTGCGGCCGCCTGCTACAGTGCGGCGAGGTTTGGCTGCAAGAACCTCGCCAGCCAGAGTGACCGCGCACTAGCCAGCCCGCGCGCGCCCGCCTACTACTGTACAACGAGGTTCGGTCGGCCGCGCACCAGCCAGCCCGCGAGCACCTGCCTGCTACAGTACTGCGAGGTTCGGCTGACCAAACCTTGCCCGCTATAGTGCCCGCACGCCTGCGCTCGCCCGCACGCCCAAGTCCCAGTCCCTCCCGGACTGGGACTCTCCCAGCCGGGATGCGTGACCCGGTCTACCAGGACCTGCGTCCCGTGCGCCCAGTCCGCGAGATCCAAGCCGACCTAGCCTTCTATCACCCACCATCCAATGGCCAAAGGCCAAGTCAATATCCATTTGTGGGAGGACCTTTCTTGGGTGATTTTCAGTCATTGATCTCGTGCCAAATCGATGGAGAAGCCTTGGATCCATAGGAAGACAATTTGCCATGTTTATCTTAAGTGGGTTACTTAGTTTTGTCTAGGGTCTTAGCCTATAAATAGAGTTGTAAGAGGCCATTGTAGGACATTCTATGATCCATAAGTTGAGTCTTGTTTCTCATTGTTGAGAGTTCTTCGGCTGAAAGGCTTGGGCGGCATTGTGCCGATTTCGGTCTTGGGGTTAGGCCTTAAACTTGGGCTATTGAGGGGTTAGGCTTTCAATAGATTTCGGTCCTTAGATCTTGTGTTATAGGATTTAAGCTAGTGGTAGATACATCAATCTCCACTAGATTGGGCTAGGAAGGGATCTTTTCAATCCCTTGCTAGATTTATTTTGCTTTCATTGTTCTTGTTATTTGTTCTTCAATTTAGTGGAATAGAATTTAGTTTGCTTTCACTATTGATCTTTATATTGAGTTATTCCATCGGCGTTGCCTACAATCGGTTCATCATCAGTGTTTTTTGAAGGCGCACACAAGGAGCGCGAGAAAAGGGGCATGGTGAGGGGCTTTGGACCGTGAACCCCCATCACCCCGCCCTGCTCCATGCGCGGTTCCGTGCGTTGGGGAACCGCGCGCTGGTGCAGTTCCCATGCTGGGGAACCGTTCCCCGCTCTGCGACCCGCCGCGCGGTCTTATTTAATGCCACTTTGTGGCATTTATCCCGCGTGCGATTCCCCGCCCTGCATGCCCATGCGCCCGCCCGCTCGCTCGCTCGCGTGCGCCCTCGCGCGTCAGCTGGCGGCCGCGCGCCTAAGTCCCAATCCCTCCCGGACTGGGACTCTCCAAGCCGGGATGCACGACCCAGTCAACCGGGACACGCGTCCCGTGCGCCCAGTCCGCGAGATCCAAGCCGTCCCTAGCCCGCATGGGGCAGCGCGCTAACACGGGCTCATTAATGCCTATGCCACTCTGTAGCATTTATCCAAGCGTGGCCAAACCGTACTGTACCAAAACATAAAAAAAAAAAGCTTATCGCTAGTCCGGTACGAACCAAACCATACTGTACCGTTCCGGTAGGCGACCGGTACGCCTACCGGTATCGGTACCGCAGACCTTGGTTATATGATTCTTCAGTATGAGCTACTAAAACAATATATCCAAATGTCCTAAACAGCATAATCTACTTACCTACCGGTATCGGTACCGCAGACCTTGGTTATATGAATCTTCAGTACGAGCTACTAAAACAATATATCTAAATGTCCTAAACAGCATAATCTACTTAAAAATGATACCTAACTTATTATTCTTAGCTTATTAAGTTTTTTTGATAATATTTTTCCTATTTCTGTTTGTCATTTTATGTTTTATTTATATGTTTAACCAAGACAGCTTAAACTAGAGATAAAACCAATGAAAATGTTGCAATTGCTGATATTGGAGCTCATTTGATTCAGTTGAAACTGAACTGAGGTTTGACCCTCGATATGTCTATGCTTATAGGTTCTGGATTGTTTAAAAGTCCTAAAACAATGCTTCTGATTCTGTAGGTGTCTTGCACAATAAGTTATCATCTAATATTGGCATTGGTTATTTCATAATGCATTCAGATTTGCAATCTCACTCTCTCTCCCTCTCTTCCCTGAGCTTGCATTCAGTTCACTTCTTACTTTCCATATGCAGTTGCACAGCAGTGTTCGGGTTCTAGCTAATGAAGAGCTTGAAATGCATACAGTTTCTGCTTGGAAAGAAGGGAAACTCCAGATATATGGAATGTCTACTGGACCTCTGATATTACGTAGAAGGCCTCTGATATCTGTAGGGTTCTGCTTTACTAGAACTTTTTAGTATTGTTGTAATTTTTGAGTGGTACTGGCTGCTTTTTATTATTATTTCATGAAAATGTCTGCATCCATTTCTTCCTTTTATGTTACTAGCATAAGAGCATATGCAAATGCATTTTAGAAACAAAAAAAAAAAAATGAGACCATCAAAATTCCAAATAAATTTGGTGGAGTAGAGTTTGGAGACAGACAGGATTGTTTAAAGATAAGCAGGGGAGAGTTAAGTAAACAACTGGACATTAGTTTTCCAAAACTTACGTTAATATATGCATTATAATATTTTCTTTAAATAAAGTTTACATAAAAAGCCACTGGTGATGTTAATAAAAAAAGTGACGGACACATGGGCTCAACTATTGCTTTTTAATATTGTACAGATAAGAGACACTATTGAACAAAAAATTTAACACCTTGTGGAGAAACTGATGGGAGTGCTTGTTATGACTCTATTGGTTCAACAACTCAGTACTTATGTTGATTGTGGACCAATGCTCCCATACAAGATACACAAACATGCAGTATGAAGGTATGATATATGCAGTCATGGTGCCCACATTGTTAAACAGGATCTATAATGCGCCCCTTATAATGGATCAATGTTTTAGGTTTGCTTAACAAGAGGTATCATCCTTGTATTGTGTGACAGTTCCATAGGTAAGATAGTTCTGTTCAAAGTTTGTGCTTTTGAAGGAGTACCAGCTAAGGTTGTTTGTCTAATTTAGTGTTTAACTTAAATTTCAAAATTTGACAAATGCTACTTGATTTGTTTCATTTACTATTGGAAAGACTGGAATGTCAACAATCTAGATAGCTATTATTTTTTCGAAGAGAGTTGTAGATTAGGAGGTTTTTATCACTCAAATTCATTTCTTGAAGATTGTGTATAATATGTCTCTTTTCTAAGAAGATATAAGTCACTGAAAAAGATGTGAAAACTGATAGTGGGATTTCATTAGTGGTCTTCTAGCCCGATAAAAATTAGGCAGTTGAAAAGCTTGACCAATAAATAAAATAGCATAAGAAGGAAGCAAGTGACAACCTCGGAAAAGTATTGAAGGCTACACAGGAGTGATAAACATGCTGCATGCTGACAAAACAGCTTATATGCAGATAATTTGGCTATTGTCAGGATATGGATTAAACATAGATAAAATGACGAGCAACCAGAGGATACTGGATGAGATTATGAAGAACTTGCTATCTTAGGATGAAGCTTCATCAAGGCAGAGGCACCACTAGGATCTAGGAGTTTTTTTTTTTTTTTCCTTTTTCTTTTTGAGATCATAAATACTTCTATGAATAATGACAACCTCAAGGCCTTAGATGTAGTAAGTGCAGTGGGACGCTAAAGTTCAAAATAGCACTAGAGGTACTCATTTGAGAAGCTCTCATGCTAACACCATCATCGGTATAATATCGCTGATGATAGGAGGGTGGTGTGCCATGGGGAAATCTCTCTGTTATGTGGTTGCTGGTGATAAAACTCTCATGGGCTACATTGTGGGGACTCAAGCAGAACTCTTGAGTACTTGGGGTGTGGTGTGACGCTTACTAGATCTTCCCACTGATGTTTCCTTTAGACAATATCTTTGGCCAAATTTAAACTCAAAGAAAGGCTTCTGCTGTCTGTTAGACCACGGTTTATGACATAAAGTGGATTTGTCTTCTTGTCCATTATCCATTTTGAGTTCTGTTATTTATTGTTGCTTTTCTTACATCTCTATTTCTTTTGGAGGTCTTGGATGATGATCTTCTGAACGATGTGGCTCTCAAGATTGTTCACAGTGAGATATCTGCAGTTCCTATACTTAGATCTTTGTTGCAAGATGGGTCATCCATGCCATTACTAAATCTTGCAAGCCTTCCTGGAATATTAAAATGTACAGCAATTTAGCCCCTCTTATCTCCCTCTTTAAAACCCACATATGTGATGTTTTTTAGCGCATTTTGACATCATCAATTGTTCAGTTATCTGCACACGTTTTGGAGAGTATATCGGATCTTTGCCACTACTACAGTATCAGATTTTCAGGATCCCAATAGGCACATGGATGCCAAATACTGGAAGGGGTAGTGTACGTCAACTAGCAATATTGCAACGAAATGCACCTTTAAGTTCTGCTCTTGATTTGCTACTAGAAGGTACTTGTTTCATTTGGGCTTCTGTATGTGTTTAATTGTACATAGAAGCTTGTTTGACTTATTATTTTGAATATAACAATGCTGATTTATCCCCCTCACCCCTTCTATTCAAAAACACAGCTTCTGATGTTGAAATTATGGAATAGAAAAAATCTAAACATTGATGTAACTATGTAGGATAGTATTCCAAGATTGCAATTTTTTTGCTTGGATTTGCTCTATGAACTTGAAGCCTGTAAGATAAAATTCTAAAAACTTCCTGTCAAACTACCCCTTTCTAGTGCTTTTCTAAAATTCAATGCCGACTGTATTGAAAACCTTGCATATAAGTATGCCACATATTGTGCTTGTCCACCATGCTAGTTTGTAATAATTCGCTAATACATTAGATTGTTTTTTGGCCATCAAGAATTGATGTCCTTTGTGGTTCGATGTATCACATAGCATCAGCCAAGAAACTTAAATTAGATCTAACTATAGAATTCTATGACAAATATTGGCATAAATGGCAAAAATGAGAATGTACAACCATATGTTAGCTTAGATTGTATTACTTTCTACTATAGAATTCGCTAATACATTAGATTGTTTTTTGGCCATCAAGAATTGATGTCCTTTGTGGTTCGATGTATCACATAGCATCAGCCAAGAAACTTAAATTAGATCTAACTTTAGAATTCTATGACAAATATTGGCATAAATGGCAAAAATGAGAATGTACAACCATATGTTAGCTTAGATTGTATTACTTTCTACTAGTGCTGATGACATATTGTAAGTTGTAAGATATGAATTTATCTGAAAAGACCCACGCAAATCAAATCATACATTACGAAGAAATATATCATCTTACACAACTTATGAAAAATCATTTTATGTTGTTAATTACATGACTAAATTGCATATTCCACCATATTAGTAGCTCTAAAAATGCCTGAAGTATCGAGTGAAGATATTGCATTTTTTAACTAATTCCATCATATCTAAGCGGTAATAGTTCAAATCAACTTGTCACATGGTAAGCAACAACCGGATACTTCCTGAGCTATCACTGTGCTACATTGAATTTATTATCACAAAACAAAATATTACGGAAAGGTATTGCTGCTTAGAATGCTCAAGTTTTATAACCAAAATTTGAGAATTTTATTTTTTTTTTGTTGCCTAACGATGCAACTCAATAGGGGGGGTGGTGAATTGGGTTCTCAAAAATTTTACAATTATATGCAGTGGAAAAACAACCTTTTAAAGTGTAAGTGAAGTGTTCTATGACAAGTATATGCAACTAAGAAATTAAAAGAATGAATGCAGCATATAAAAAGATCAAAAGTGCAATAAACACCAAGTTTTATAGTGGTTCGGTGTCAAATTCAGCACTTATGTCCACTCCCAAAGATATCATTCTTGGGAATTTCACTATAATCTACCTCAAGATTACATCTCGATTGTTTTTGCTAGGCTCACAATCAAACCCAGTTGATTTTCATGGGAAATCAACCAAAACCAACCCAATCACAGCCTTCTTTATCCAATTTCAGGCTTGGATAGGGCTTTCCTCAAGTTTTAGGCATGTTGAAACTTGCCCTCAATAAAAACAGATTACAATAAGTTTTTCGGCGTAGGTGAAAATAGAAGCGTAGATCCCTTCTTCAACGTTGCACAAGCTTGTGCAAGGAGTTCAGGTGAGGACTACTTGGTGATCTTGATCCTTTTTCGCTTTGGCTTGGGACTAGAGGAGAAGGAATCAATCTTTTCTAGGAAACAAGAAAGTTACACAGCTTCTTAATGAGCAAAATGAACAATCATTGAAGCTCAAGTTGAATCCTGTGGAGGCTCGTCTTCAATGCTTAGAAGCTTCACTTGAATGCTTAATTAATGTTTTCCAAGAGTGAGGGAATGTAAGCTTTAAATGCTCTCTTGAATATCACTTGATGTCCCTCAGTATCTCGTTTCTCTTTCTTAATTATTCTTCTCCAAGTTGTTTGGAATGCATTTATATCTCAACGAGTTGTTGGAGAGCTGTTTCAACTATTGGAGGGGTGAAACGAGCTGTTAGAGAAGAAATTTCCATTCTGCACTTACAGAAAAACTAACTGTTGGAACTATTTCATGTAGAGGAGTTGACTCGTAGTCTTCTGGGGTTGACTTGTGGAAGACTCAGGTCGACTCGTGAGGATTTTGGGTCGACTCCTGAAATGGATGTTTTCCATTGCTTTCTATCTTTCTCCTATGGCTATTCTAGGGTCGACTTGGTAGTTCTTGGGGTCGGCTCTTGATCGGCAGGGATCGACTTTTGTGTTGCTTGGTTCGACTCGTGGAATGCCCATTTTTCACTATGTTCTCTTTCACCCTATGGCAGATTTGGGGTCAATTTGTGTGTTGCTAGGGTTGACTCTTGGAGATGCGCTAGTCCTTTCCAGCATGCCGGGCTAGACTCCCGAGACCTTAAATTTTAATGCTCACTTGTTTGGCCTTGTGGTCTTCTAGGGTTCGGCTCTACTCATCTTGGGGTTGACTCCTCAACTATAGAACTCCACAAGATCTTGTGAAATCTTCTCCAAACTTAATCACTTAAGGATCAATTTTTACTTCCTGTACACAACCTTAAATACTTGAAGAACACATGATTCGTGAACTTGAACTCAAATGTTTTGTACTCATTAAAATTAAACCTTTAGTTTAACACTTACCTTTTTAACTGTTCTGAGATGCTAACATGTTAAGAAGAACAAGTGTTCATGGACCTAAATATAGAATCTTGATTTCAGTATCACTGTTTTGAACAACTTCCTATAAATTGGATGGACTGTGGACATGGCTGATTAGTGATTAACATTGCAGAAAAACCACCTCCAAGCTTCTTACAGGACTCTATTTGAGATATATATGTATTTATTTTTTAAAATTGGGTCTAATAAGCTTTCAGTGTCTTGCTATGAAACATAAATACACATATGCATGCATTATAAGTATTGACTTTTTTTTTGTAGCTTACTAACCAATTCAGTGCCTACTAATAGAAATTTCTTCCCAAGTGTACATGCAGTTGATTGGTGAACCTTATGGTTTGTCATCGAATTTATATGATGTGTCAAGTCCATCGTGTATATTTAGAATACGCACCAGTTCTTCAATTGATATCATAGCTTACCAACTAATACAATGCCTGCTTATAGAGATTTCATCCTGAAGGGGACTCCTAGATGATTGGTGAACCTTTAGGGTTCATGGAGTCTGTTTCATGTTCAATCATGCATATTTATAATATAAACCAGTTCTTCAACTGATATGCTGGATAGTGTATTGCAAAACTTCAAGGGGCATTTCCATTTAGATATGGAGTCTGTTTCGTGTCTCAAGCCCACTCGTGCATATTTATATTAAGAACCAGTTCTTCAATTGATATTTTGATAGCATATTGCAAAACTTCAAGGGACATTTCCCATTTAGATAGGATGTTATACTGGAAGAATTGCTTTTGGCGATCAGATCATTTCTCTTTTTTTCTCCATGTTAAATCTAGTTAATTTATAAGGACCCTCCCTGCTTAACTTTAGAGAGCTATCTTCAAAAATTGACAGGAAGACACCAACTTTTCCTTCAATATCAATATGCCTTTTCTTCAGCAGATTTCAAACCTTCTAATGCTTGATATTTGACTGACAGTATTATTGCCTTTGTACCATTATCTGTACATTCTTTAACCTGCATGTCATCTTAATGTTTGCTTAGTTATGGATATATCCTTTGATATTTAATCAAATGCTAGTTGTGTCAACATATTCTTGTACATGTTATAATACGTCATGCTATTGATGTTTGCAGAATCTTGACTTTTAAAGGAAAGAATCCATCAAAATATGATGTGTTCCTTTATTTATTTATTTATGCTACCTTGATCTGACTTATTTAATCACATACATAAAAGATTCTAGGAATGTTGTTACTAGATACAGATGGCTTAAGGGAATTAAGAGATACAGTTTGGTGGATGATTGTGATTTTAGGTCAATTTATCTTCTGGATTAACTCTGCGATATTAACTTATCTCTCACTAAAGGTTTGATGGATCAAATTATTCGTCTGTTGGTCATATATATCTATGCATGTATGCCACTGCTTCCTGAATTATTGGAGTATCTGAGACCCTGTATTGGTGTCCAAAACTGAGCCATACTTGCATATAATGAGCATAGATCTCAGAGCTAATGCCATATTGTTAATAAGTAATCTATGCTATGGCAAATGTCGAAATGTTTTCTTGATTAAACATCACGTCGGTTAAAATTGATGGAGCTCAAATGCTTTCACCATGTGCACGTGCATTTACTACAGTGATAATGGATTTTGTTCAGAATAGTCTAGCTCTTCAATCTCTTAAGATTACTTCATTAGTAGGCCTTTTAGATACAAATTTTATGCCCCTTAAGCAGTTTTGCAAATCTTTGGATAATTATCAAAGAACCATCAGATAATAACTCTGGGATTTCATTTGCCGGACAATTTTAATTTCCTTCAACAAAATGAAGGTAAAGAATCACGCTGTACAAGGTCCAAAAGCTCAAAACCAGACTTTGTTGGCAAATTTGTTTGGAACTTTTTTCAGGCTTTAGCCAAGCTTCCGACCTGCAGATTCTTTCTCAAGCTTTTGTAGATTTCTGAAAAGTATGACCCCTTTAGAAGTCTCTATTACCTGCTTTCTTTTATCAATTAAATTGTAGCAAGTTATATGTTGATTTAATTGGGGAATGGACTGCGTATAAGATTCTCTTTCCATTCATGTTCCTTTGCCTCTATTGCCAACTAACATTTGCCATTCAGTAGGCATGCCCTTAAAGTCATATTCCCTCTGTACTGTACTAATTCTCTACCTTTTTTTGGGTTCAGCTGGAGTAAGTTCTATTCCGATTGTTGATGACCATGGATCATTAATCGATGTATACTCTCGCAGGTATCTTCTGTATCCACATGTACCTATTCTTAATCCTTTTTTATGGGTTGTAGCTTTTAAACTTTTGGTAGTTGATAATATTATATAATTGGATAGAAGCTTTCAATTGAGCAATGGCAGTTTAGAGGTGGTTCGTGCAATAAACTATCTGGGTAAATTACCTTGCTAACAGCTCACTATATGCTAGCACTTGCTTTTCTCTTTGTTGTGAACTGTAGCTCTTCAAATGCCATGAATACTCTTTTTGGTGGGTGGCTGTGCAAATAATTAGGTGGCTACTTGCATTTGCACATGGTTCAGTGTATCTGTCATGCAGATTCAAGAACATAGCTACCAAGTTGGTACATAGTATTACAGTGATACAAGAAAATACTGTGCAAGGAGAAAAGCACAACTCGTTGTTATTCGGAAAATGGGAAATGCATGGTAATGCAACAAAAACACAAGAAAAACCATTATCTACATGTTACCTAACCTTATCTTCTGATTTGATGCTGTGCTGCTCCAAAATATTTCCCATGTGTTTCGTTTTGGAATCATACCAGATCGGATCCTTTACTTTCTTTGCCGTGGATAAATAACTAAGTACATAGGAAATTATGCACTTTTTTGAATTTAATATGTCTTTGGTGGCCTATTAATTATGTACTTTTGGACTCATTGCCACTGTTTGGGAGGCTCAATTTTCTATGCTTGAGCTTGAAATGTGTTTCATTAATCTTCTGTGCTTGAGTTCATCAACCTTTTAAAAGCAATTTTAAGGATGGCAAAATATTCCATGATTATTATGCATCTCCATTTCTCCAATTCTATGTGATCTATAAAGAAGTGAATGTGGTTTTTTGTCATGCAGTGACATTATGGCTTTAGCAAAAGATGATATGTATGCTCGCATTCAGCTTGATCAAATGACCATGGAACAAGTAAGTCTACACTTTTTGCTTGTTTATGCATTCATTATCATTTATCCATATCTACCTCTTCTATCATTTGGGTAACTAGGCTAAATTATACTCAGGTTGATATCTCGCCTTTTTCAAATAATACCGAGACTAGCTTCTCTCTAGTGCTAAGATGGTACCGTAATTCAGATGAATTGTTTAGCTTTATAATAAATTAGTCACGTAACAGCGACCTGTCTCTTCATGGAAATGAATTAGATCTCTTTATTTACATGAGTATTCCTTTATGGAACACTTCAAGCACATATTGCAATCATATTCAGTTTTGAATTCGTAGTGAACCGGTCTTAAAATCACACTGGGTTCTGTAATATTGGTGTACACCATGGTGATATATATCCAAATCTTCCACATAACTCTACAAAAACAAAAATGAGGAATCTGGATAATTTTTCTATATTCAAATCAGATTTGTAGTAATAAAATCAGGCTGTTTTCCCTTTTCCCTGAGTTGATGATGTCACTCCACTGCATCTGGTTTCAGGCCTTGGAACAAGTATACCAGGCAAATGGCCGCAGACGATGCCACACTTGTTTGCGTTCAACTTCTTTCGGTGAGATTTTGGAGCTACTATCTGATCCAGGTACCTGTCGGAGAATCTATATTGGCACACAGGAAATGCACAAGTATGCACACACACACACAACATTCATGAGATCATAGAAGTCTCAGATGAGGTAACATGTCTTCTCCCTTACCAGGGGTACGGCGGCTTGTTGTCATTGATCCCAGAACAAGATTGGTGGAAGGCATGATATCATTGAGAGATGTATTCACATTTCTTCTAGGCTGATGTCTCCCTATATCCCTACATCTCGAAAATTAGAATTTTGTCTAGTAACATTGAATCAATTAATAATAAAGAAATATTTAAGCTAAGAATTTGTGCTAGCAGCTTATAGCTATACGGATTGTTATCGAGTTCCTCACAACATGATGTGTACCAAATTAAGTATCCTTAAGGTAAAATGCAGAGTTTGTCTTCTCTTAATGTCAAAAATCTAATGTCAAATTGTTGGGTGAGAGAGCTTCAGAAACATGAAAGACTGTTGCTGAAATGGAACCATCTGGCCAAGCACTATATTAAGTTGTTCGACTTTGAGGAGGACGCAGAGATTGCTCTCTTGGGGTTGCCAAATGCTTCAAGATCTTATAAAAGAGGTCCAGAGCCACTTTGGTGGTGGAGAGGGACCCCTTTTCCAGCACCTCAAGAATTGCTGCCGTGCCCCGGCTCTCCGCAATGATGGCTGCTACAGAGTTGAGACTGCCATCATCCTTGAGCAAAGTATCAAGTGCCATTAGTGCAGCTTTTGAGTCACTAGATGCTAGCTCACTCACCACTGCTGCACTGGTGGAAGCACTATGCATGTTGGAGCAAGCAGAGCTATGGACAGAGCAGAGGCTTTGATGCAGTGCTGTAGTGGAGGAACCCCACCATGACTTGAGCTGGAGTGAGCTGCATGAATAATAAGCGTTGTGCCTCATCCGCCATTATTGTAGTGGTTGCGTTGGCTGGATGGCTGGATCGGGATGGATGGCACAGAACCATGGCCGCCCGCCGCTTGGTGCGGGGGCTGCTCTTGGAGAGTACAGGGACGAGCAATGGATTGAGCTTGCATCTGAACACTTGCCTTTGGAGCTCAAGCTTGCTTGGCTTGGTGTAGCATAGCAGGCTACAAGGTCATATTGTTTGGAGGCTATTTCCTAGAAATTGCTGATAGTTGTATTATTGTAAATGTAAACTAAACAAGAAAGAAATTTGGAACGTATGCCTGCTGGAATAAGGTATGTGAAGGCACTATCCTAGGAACAAATTTTTTCCTTTCATGCAGGCATATGATAAGATTGTCCCAAGGTACAACAAACTGCACTCAGCCTAAATCCTCCTATCACGACCATAATTGCATGGAGGTATGACCCAAACAACTCCTCAGCAAGAGAAAGCGGAGAAAAAGGGCAAAAGAAAAAAAATTAGGAAAGGAGAATTAGAGAATAGAGTATGGGAAATAGGCTCAAAACAGGCTAACTCAGAGGTTCACTAACTCACGCAAGGCTTTTTGTCTTGTCTCAAGACTGACTTTGGAGCCTCCATATAGGCTCGATCGAAGTAAACTCTACAGGGGCCCTTAAAGGTCTCAAACGACTCTCCCTACACAGGCCTTAATGGCCTGTTTGTGTTGGCACTTCACAAGTCAGCCCGATAACATGTGTGCGAAAGACCAGCAACGTACACTTTATGGTGCGCGAGTAACTTGAGAGCTAACCAAATTCAAATTCAAGTTTAAACTCAATTTTAAAATCAGTAAATTAAACTATCTGTCAAAAGTTTTGAAATACTATCGCTTACATTATAGATATGTAGTCAAATATGAATTAAATCTGATTGGGGCATGTTGCAAAACATACTAGCCACACATGTATACATGAATGTGATTATCACCCAACACCCCTAAAACCCAACTAGGATTGGAATTACTGGACCTCAAAAAATGCAAGTATATGTGTATTTCAGTATCCAAAATGGGTATATTGAATACGAGTTTAAAAATTTGAACCTTTTCAAAAAGAAAAATCAGTAAACCTTTTCAACAATACCATACAAAAGGTTTCAATTTTCAAAGCTAATAAAATCATAAAGAAGAAAAACTGAATAACTTAAAATATACAATGGATAAGGTATCCTATGGACTTGAACCCTATTTAGTGTTGACTGCCTGTTTGAAGAAATCATAGTGTGTTAGACCTTAAAGTAGGACTTTATCTCAAACTTTGATTTGTCATATGCAGATTATATAGATTAATTGGATCTTTAAATGATCAACGTATATTAAAGATCTTGTAGTTAGCATCTTGATGTTTCATGAGGATTTGCCTGGTTGGTACGAACCCTTAGTCACAATATTTACAATTGTCTTCACAGAGGTGAATCCTCCTAGGATATTTATGTTTGTTCTCACATAGGTAAAGCCTCTTAGGATATTTATGATCTAATACATTGTGGACTTCCAATCTTAGACCCATTAAGAGGGATAACTTAGCCTTTTAGCATATTTTATCACTAACATAAGTATACACTATAGAGATGGTTGAAGATGTCCAAAAGTCATGCTTGGATACGATTACTTAATTAGCTTCTCCTTACCATATTGAACCACTTTCATGGAATCTCCGGTCATAGAATTTGAGTACTCATTATCATTGACTACATGGTAGGCTTAAGCCCTATCCCTGTTAATGATTCTAGGACTCTACTCTTAGACAAGCCCTTGGCTAATTAATCTCCTAAGTTTTTAGCAACTTGACATATTCAAAAAAACTATGTTATTCTTTTTATATTATCTTATATCTTTGTGATGAAACCAGATATGTCGGCTCATCCTTTTATTGGCACTTTTTTAATCTGCCAGTTCAATTATAGCTTTATTATCATAATAGATTGATATGACCGAAAATAGCTTTAATACAAGGAAACTTTGATATAAGATTTTTGATCCTTTTTGCCTCTGTACAGATGGTATCTAGAGCAATCAACTTAGCCTTTATGATGCTCTAAGATATGATAGTTTGCTTGAAGGCCCCTAACCAATGGTAGTACTGCCGAGAAAAAATGAATAGCAAATGCTTGATTTAAGATTTAGAGAATTTGTAACCTAGTTTGTATCACTACAATCCTAAACCACATAAAGATATCTATTGTAGAAAGAGAAAGATCAAGGGTTCCTTAAGATATTGAAATACTCTTTTTAGAGTAGCACAATGAAATTAATTTGAATTATGAGTATATCTACTTAATCTCTTTACAACGTAAGTAATATTAGGTCATGTCCTGTTTGTCACATATATGAGATATTCAATAATTTGAGAATATATTGTTTGCTCAGCAGGTTCAGCTAATTTCTTTTTAAGATGGACATTTCCAATTAGGGAATTCTTTTATCATTTTTCAATGGAATGATAAAAGGAGAGATCTATCTCTTTAGGGGATTTGATTAGCTTCATCCTTAGGATCATATTAGCTTTTCCGAGATTTTCATATCAAACTTGTTTGACATAAATTATTTGATTTTGGAAATTTTTTTTTTTATTTCCACTAGTCTAACCTTATATATGTACTTTTATAGATCTATCAAGTTTAAGTTTTTTCACAATACCTACTTACAATCTAATGGCTTGCTTTCTTGAGGTAGGCCGGTCACGATCTAGATTTGTTTTTGAATGACTAAGTTGAACTTAAAGTTGATGGCGCTCTTCTAAAAAGAGGCATAATGCGAAAATATTACCTCAAAATAGGTGAAAGGCTCACCCTCAATAAGGAAGTGAATAATCGTTCACTGGGATCTTTTACTTTTCTTATCCTTGCATCTCTTCTAATTTCAGAAAGTCTATTATTAGGTTTAGACCATGTCCTCTTTTTTCAACTCATGAGAAAGCTCTATTTCAATAGGTTAGGAAGAGAATAATTCAGATGAAATTGGATCAAGGACTTGGTTTCTAAAGGAAAAAATATTTTCAAAGTAAGTAAGATTTCTAGCCTCAATAAGAGTTTTATTGGAGATGTCACTTATCTCTAAATCTATCACTATTGGTGTTATGATCCAAGGAATATCCTATAAAGATTGCATCTTGATTTTAGGAGCTATCAGCTTTCTTTTAGGTTTAGGTATGCCTATGTGAACTAGCCATCCTCACCTTTTAAGGTAATCTTAAATTCAAAATTTGTCTTATTGCTATTCTTAAAAGCTATCATATTTAGAATGTAACAAACTGCTAATAGAGCTTCCTCGTACAAGTTCTTAGATGCTTGAGAGTTGATTAACTTTGAGTTGATCATTGCCCTTAAGGTTTGGTTTCTCCATTCCATTGCATTGTTGGACTGAGGGGAACAAGGAGATGCCATGTCAAGCATATATTGTTAAAAAGTAGCTGTACAAGCTTGTAAAAGTACATTAGATAAAACTCTTATATGGTAAAGTTAAAAGACTAACGAAGTTATGCAATTTTTCCTTCGTACAATAAAGAAATGCAGAGTATGAAATTTCTAATCCTTTTTTTTTAGCTTTACGGAGTGGAAGCTGCAATAAACTATCTAGCATTGTGGAGTATTAATATAAAGTTGAGATTCATGGAGAAGCTGCAACATTTTTCTTAGAAAAAATTAAAGTAATTGCTATGAAAAAGATAGCATCTAAAAAATTAATTCAGGATTATTAATATTTCATGACTATTTTATAAAAATGGACTATGTCATGATTTTATTTTACTAGTTATTCCATGATATATTATTACTCATGCAGGAATTTAAACCGTGACATTAATATTTCTTATTGTTATCATATTATTTTTGTCATGGTATTAGTTGTGGGTTACTTGGCACAAATTATAACTTTTTTTTTGACAAAATGTAGAGAGATTCCACCATCACTTCAATCTTCATTATCTCCTATTCGTCCTTTTTCGCATCCCACTATTTTTGTTAATGCCTGAATTAAGTTCAAATAAATTATATGTGTTGATGAAGAAATGATTTATGCTTATGGGCTGATGAACATTTAACCCCTCTTTCTCTCACATGCATTAAAGAAGAAGAAGAAGGAGAAGAAGAATATTATATTTTGTTTTGACCTTTTATTGGGATTGGAACAAAACTTTAAGTGGCTATAGAAATAGAATTTTATTTCATGAATTTAGCAATGCACGTGCTAATATAGCGGTGACTGTCCATGCATGTTTTAGATGGGGTTGTTTAATGCGCTCTTTTTACGTTATATGCTTATAGTTTGGTTTTTGAAATTGTTATCTATGCAATTAGGTTGTTATGAGTCATCTATTGCATTTTAAGTATGAAATCCTTATATATATATAAAAAAAAAATCTTCCCTACCATTTAATGATAATATTTAGTATGATTATCATGACCTCATTCCAAAATCAATACATCCCTACGGACAATTGAGAGCTATATGAATTCACATGTAAGAATGAATTATAGTGTATATATGTTTGTGTTTTGTTTGTGTACAACACTCTCTCTCTCTCTCTCTCTCTCATCTCTCTCTCTGTGTGTTTGTGTGTGTGTACACAACAAATGTTTGCTACACATATGTATATGTATATATATATATATGTATATATATATATATATAATATATATATATGTATATATATATATATTAATATATTATATATATAATATATATATGTAATATATATATATATATATAATATATATATTATATATATATATGTATATATAATATATATATATATATATATATATATATATTATATACATCCCTACGGACATTGAGAGCTATATGACATTCACATGTAAGAATGATTATAGTGTATAATATGTTTATGTTTGTTTGTGTACAAACTCACTCACTCTCTCTCTCTCCTTCTCTCTCTCCTCATCTCTGTACCAGCACAAATGTTTGTACACATATGTTATATGTTGGTAATAATATATATTATGTATGTTATGATATGTATGTATGTATGTTATGTATGGTATGTATGTAGGGATTTTGGGGTTAGAATTGGCAATGAAGGGTGACCATGCCTGGAGGGAATCTGAGAAAACCACACAGGACTGGCGAACGGGGAGAAAGAGGGACCCAGAGCCTCCTGCCGCACCGCGGTATTAAGGCCTCCAGGAAGCCTATGGGCCAGGAATTCTGCCGGGGAAGGGGCCCCTCCGATGGCATAAGTTTAGGGTTGAATGCCATATATTTTGGAACTAAAGGTTTATCTAGGAGTACTCTCACATGGCCTCCTTAATGTGGCTTTTTGGACCGGACTTTCCCTACCTCCTTTTTATAGGGTGAGGGTCTCGGCCATTACCTAAAATATCGGGCCGAGCTGTGATCAGCTAGCCATTAGTCGTTACCTGAAATCTCAGGCCGAGCTGTGATCAGCTGGCCATTAGTCGTTACCTGAAATCTCAGGCCGAGCTATGATCAATTGGCCATTAGCTGGAGGCGACACGAATTATGGAGATCAATCCCACGGGTGGAGGATTTGGAAGATATCTTTCCAGATATGTTTGAATATGGATTTTGAGAATTTGCGGGATCTTTGACAGGATCAAGGTTGACAAGGCCAATGTCAGCTCGGCCTCAGGCCGAGGTTTGCTTGGCCTTCGGCAGGGTCTAAGGTTGGCCTGGCCTCTGGCCGAGGTCGGCCTAGCCCTTTGCGGGACTGAGGTCTGGCCTGCTCGGCCAGAATTGGGTGGCTCCACGCTGGAGTAGGACGATCCATTTTGCCTCTCATTATTTGCCCTCTAACTTTCAAGTTCGAGTTATTCTTTGGCTCGAGCGAAGGAAGTAACCGAGTTGTCGATTGTCCTGTGCTACAGCCACATGTTAGTGAAGGTGTATGTGCCGATGCACCTCTCGTATTATTGGAGCTAATGGCTTCAGGCTGAGCTTCTCAAGTCGAGCTTGGGTGGTTTAAGTTGCCACGTCATTCCCAACGGAAGTGGTTGAGGGAGCTCTTCAATGCGTTGTGTGCGCGCTCCCTTTCGAGGCATTACCTGATGGTATGCGAGGGGCCAATCATCAATGCCCCGCCCCTGAGGCGGCTACCATGATGCCCTCGGCCTTTAGCACCGCAATCTAGAAAGATCTACTGGGGGAGCTTTTGAGGTTGGAACTGAAGCCGCTGCCGAGGTCGGGACCGATGCTACCCAAGCAGCCTGAGCTTTGCCTTTTTTACTTGTTTTCTTTTTCTTTTCTTGTCATACTTGTAAGGTCGGCCACTTAGGCCTTTCTGTAGTCGACCATTTTTGCTTTCAATCCGACCCCAAGGCCGGCATCTTTTGTACTCGGCTTTTGGCCTTTTCATATTAATGAAGTATACTTTTTCTGGCACTTTGTGTTTTAAAGTTTTGCAAAGTGTTTGAGCTCATCTTGCTTTGTGTCTTATGTTGGATTTTTGTGCTCGGCTATTAGAATTCGAACTGCATAACACCTCGAGCTCAGGCCGGGGTGTCATTCCATGTTCCTGCGGTCGAGTGAGCTCCTTCGGTTCGCAATCGATACTGCAAGGTCCCCAAGCTTGGGCCAGGGCGTCATTGTTCCTACGGTCAAGGGAGCCTCTTCGGCTCGCAGTCGACACTGTAGGGCGCCCCGAGCTCGGGCTAGGACATCATTGCTCTGCAGTTTAGGGATAGGGTGTCGTTGTTCTTGCGGTCGAGGAAGCCTCTTTCGGCGCGCGGTCGACACTGCAGGCACCCCAAGCTCTGGCCGGGCATCATTGCTCTGCGATCGAGGGAGCCTCTTTGGCTCACGGTTGACATTGCAGGGCGCTGATGTGGAATTTATTTCATACATTTTCTTAGTCTTAATTATTTTGTTTTAGAGTGTTTTGTATGTTCTTAGCTCATTTGTCTAGAATTTAGGTGTCTTTTATATTTATTTAATTCTTGAAAATTCTTGGTATTTTGCAGGTGTTTAATTATTGAATTGGTTGAAATTGGGCTGGTCTAGTCAACCCAGAACACTGTTCGGTTTTTGGGTTCTAACTGGAGCTACAGACCTCCGTTTAGATGTTGTTTAGCTTGCTGGAAAGATGGAGATCTAAAACTTTTATGAAGATCACAAAACCAAGTTCTGCCGTTTTAAAGTCCAAAACTTAGCCGAAACGGAGAAGTCCGAATCTGTCCAGAATTTTACTGCGGCCCAGACCCTATTTCGGTTTTCAGCTTGTATCTGGAGTTATATAAGTCAGAATAATGCAAACCCAGATGCGTTGGAAAGCTGAGAACTATATCTAAAACTTTCGTGAAGGGTCCAACTCCAAAGTATATCGTTTTGGTGCTCTAAATCCAGCTGGGAGTCGAGTCTAAAAATCAGCCTAGAATTTCGGGATTTCAGCTAGCAGATAGGGAGGAAATCTGTTTTAAAATTCAAAAAAAAAGGAAATTCCGAGAAAGGAGAGCTAGCAGATACGAAGAGGAGGAGAAGCAGATAAAAAAGAAAAGCAGAGAATCTGAAATTCCGAGAGGAGGAAAAGCTAGAAATTCCGAGAGGAAGAAAAAGCTGGAATTCTGGGAGAAAGAACGGAACGGAGGATTTTTGCAAATACAGAGTTCTTTTCCTTTCTCATATATTTTTTTTATTTGCTGAATTTTATTAAGAATGTTGAATGCGAATTTATGTTTGAGAAATAATTGGATTGATTTATTAGTTATGATTTGCTAGTTTTCTTATCCTAGGGCTAGGACGTAGTCATTGAATTTTTGATATGAATTGAGTATGGTTGTATTGAATATCTTTTGTTAATTGCAATTTGATGATTTCGGTTTTCATTCTTGCAATTTACTGGCCATGAATTGCATGCTTAAGATGTTGAATGAAGTAACGAAAGTTGAAGTTCGATATTAGTTGGTGAATTTATCAAACATTGGTGGTGTAGTTTAGAAATAAATGCACACCCTTGTGACCTACAATCAAGAATTTCACAGATCATAATGAATTTATATTAATTTCTATGATCACGAAAGTAGACATAGGATTAATATAGGTATAGGTGTTATACCTTGAAAGAGGATATCACATAAAAAAAAGGGATTCGGTCATTGTAATTAGCAGAATATTAACAATCAGATTTAAATTCATTGAAGGAATTCAATTGATGAAATCCAAGCCCTAGGAACCTTTCACATTTGATTTTTCAGGTCAAGAAATTGCAGTCAGTCACATCAATTTGGGGTTGTCTAAATAATATAGGAAATTTATAAATTGGTACTTGAATCGCCTCCTTGTGGAAACGATACTCTTTTTGCCCTATTCTACTTGTCATGACCCATGCACTTGTGGTAGAGTCTAGGGACTATCAAGTTTTTGGCGCCGTTGCCGGGGAGGATTGTTTTTAATATCAATACAAATAATTTTCTGCATTAATTTAGACTGTTTTGTTCTTTTTGTTAATTTACGTTTTCTATATTTAGTGTATGCCACGAAACTGTGAGCTAATTGAGCCTTTTGATCCAGAAATTGAGAGAACCCTACGAGCATTAAGGAAACAACAAAGATTAGAGCTAAAGCAAAAACAAGCAGTAGCCATGGCAGATAATCAAGATAACCAGAATAAAAGGTTGTTGAGTGACTATGCAGTGCCGAATGTCAATGGTGCTCAACCCAGTATTGTGAGACCTACAGTCAATGCTAATAATTTTGAGATTAAGCCTGGTCTCATCCAGATGGTGCAGCAGGAGCAGTTTGGTGGAGGACCTTCTGAGGATCCACATGCACACCTTGCCAATTTCTTGGAGATTTGTGATACAATCAAGATGAATGGAGTTAGTGATGATGCTATTCGACTCCGACTTTTTCCATTTTCTCTAAAGGATAAACGCCAAGGCATGCCTTGATTCCCAAAGCGCCTAAACTCTTCTCACCACACGTGGATATGCCTCTGTCACAGCTTTTCTGCAGTCAGCAAGTGATTTTCCCCTGGGTAAGACTGCCAAACTTAGAAATGATTTACCCGTGTTTGCCTCAGTTTGATGGTGAGTCTTTGTATGAAGCCTAGGAGAGGTTTAAGGATCTTTGCAGAGGGCAGTGTCCACGATCCATGGTCGGTCCCTGATTGGCTGATTGTAAGACTTTCTATAATGGGAATTATACAATTGCCAGTTAGGATTGCTATAGACTGCAGCTGCACGGAGGTACTTTAATGGAGTAAGTCAACAGAAGGAAGGCATAATGAGCTTGTTGGATAGGCAAATGGCCCTCTAACAACTTATCAGTGGTCTAATGAAAGATGGTATGCCTAAGAAAGTTCCAGGTATGTATGATGTAGATGGCATAAACATGTTGAATGCCAAGGTTGATTCTCTGGTAAAATGTTCGGTAAGCTGGATTAATGTGAATCCGTTTCTAAGTCCTGTATTGAGTTGTGATTGCTGTGGAGGAGCTCACAATGAGTTCTGATTGTATGCAGGGTCAATTTGTGTCTAATTATAACAGGGGCAGCAGCAGCAGAACAACCCTTATTCCAACACATACAACCCAGGATGGAGGAATCATCCTAACTTTTCATGGAAAGATCAAGGTAACCAAGGTAGCAGTTCTAGACCTCTCCATCCTCCTGGTTTCCAACCAAGACCATCCCAACCAGAAAGTAAACAGTCTTGGGAGATAGCTATTGAGAAGTTAGCCAATGCCAGTTCAGAGAGATTTGAGAGACTGGAAGCAAAGGTTGACCAGTTGGCGAGTTCCAATAGAAATGTGGAGATGCAATTGGGGCAGTTAGCCAATTCCATCAGATTCTCGGTGGACAGGGTAATTTGCCTAGTAAGACAGAGGTCAATCCGAAAGGAGCATTGCAGGCAGTCACCTTTGAGAAGTGGTAAGCAACTTGGTCAGGTAAGTGGTGAGGACTTGTAGTTGGTGATAAAGTAGACTATGAAGAGGTGAACAAGAAGGTCAGTGAAGAAGTTGAGGACCTAGCCAAGACACCATCCCCACTACCACCAGTCGAACCTTATGTTCCTCCCATTCCTTTTCCTCAAAGGCTTAAAGCAGAATAAAATTGATCAAACAGTTTGAGAAATTTTTGAAAGTGTTTAGGCAGCTTCAACATTAATATTCCTTTTGCAGGACGGCCTTAGCACAAATTCCTGCATATACAAAATTTTTAAAGAGATCATGTCTAAGAAGAGGAAATTGGAAGATTTCGAGACCATTGCCTTGACGGAGGAATGCAGTGCCATTATCCAGAATAAGCTTCCACCAAAGCTAAGAGATTCAGGGAGTTTTTCTATTCCTTGTACTATAGGTGATGTTGATTTTTCTAGAGCTTTGTGTGATTTAGGTGCTAGTGTTCACTAATGCCTTTATCTGTATCTAGGAAGCTTGGATTGAAGGAGTTAAAGCCTACTACCATCTCTTTGCAGCTAGCTGATCGATCGTCAAATATCCTTTAGGATTCTTGAGAATGTGCTGATCAAGGTAAAGAAGTTTCATCATTCCAGTTGATTTTATTGTTTTGGAGATGGAAAGAAGGACACCGAGATCCCTATCATTTTAGGCCGCCCTTTCTAGCCACAGCTGGAGCTATCATAGATGTTAAGAATGGTAGGTTGACTTTGAAGGTTTGGTGAAGAAGAGGTAGAGTTTAATTTATTTGAAGCTACTAAATATCCTTCTTTTACTGATCATGTTTTTTCGAGTTGATGTTGTAGATGAGTCGACCAGAGAGTTTTTAGGGCTGAAAATACTTAAAGAAACCTCTTGAGACTCTGTTTTAGTGAGTGCTAGGGACAAGTAAAGATGATAATGCTAGAGTGTGCTAAAGTGGCGTGTGCATTAGAGGCTACATGTCCTAAGCCAAAAAGAGAGGTATTTATTTTGAGGATATCGGCAAAGGTAAGCCACCCCCTCCCCCTTCTAATGTGCAAGCACCAGTTCTGGAGTTGAAAGCCATTACCCTCACATCTCAGGTATGCATTTTTAGGTGAGAATAATACTTTGCCTGTGATTGTGAGGTGCTTCTTGTCTGATGAGCAACTTGACAAATTGATACGTTATTTTTGAGATTGAGAAAAAAAGCCATAGGATGGACTATATCAGACCTTAGAGGAATTAGCCCTTCATTGTGTATGCATAGGAATTTTTAATGGAGGATAACCATAAACCTATTGTTGAAAAATCAGAGACGGTTAAATCCTAACATGAAAGAAGTAGTTAGGCCTGAAGTTCTTAAATGGTTAGATGTAGGGATTATTTATCCTATATCTGATAGTTCATGGAATTTAGTCCAGTGCAGGGTAGTACCTAAAAAGGGTGGGATGACTGTGGTGCATAATGAAAATAATGATATTAATTCCCACTAGGACAGTAACTGGTGGAGAGTCTGCAATAGATTATAGGAAAACTTAATAGTGTTACCCGTAAGGATCATTTTCCTTTACCTTTTCTTGATCAGGTGCTTGAGAGACTTGCTGGGTATGCATATTACTTTTTTTAGATGGTTATTCAGGGTATAACCAGATTTCTATATCCCCCGAAGATCAAGAAAAGACCACCTTCACTTGTCCTTATGGTACTTTTGCATTCCGTAGGATGCCTTTTGGTTTGTGTAATGCACCTGCTACATTCCAACGTTGCATGATGGCTATTTTCTCTGATTTTGTTGAAAAGATCATGGAGGTTTTCATGGATGATTTTTCTGTTTTTGGATCTTCTTTTGATAGTTGTTTAGATAACTTATCTCGAGTTTTGCAGCGCTGTGAGGAGACCAATTTGGTCTTGAATTGGGAGAAATGTCATTTTATGGTGCAGGAAGGTATTGTTTTAGGCCACAAAATTTCAGCAAGAGGCCTTGAAGTGGACCGAGCAAAAATAGAAATTATTGAAAAATTGCCACCACCTACAAATGTTAAGGGAGTTAGAAGTTTTCTTGGTCACACAGGATTTTACCGGCGTTTTATTAAGGATTTCTCTAAAATTTCTAAACCTCTTTGTAATCTGTTGAATAAGGATGTTGTGTTTGATTTTGATAAGGACTGTTTGAATGCTTTTAACAGGTTGAAGCAAGAGTTGGTGTCAGCACCAATTATGGCAGCCCCAGATTGGAGTTTGCCTTTTGAGCTAATGTGTGATGCTAGTGATTTCGCTCTGGGTGCTGTTCTCGGCCAGAGAAAAGACAGGAAGTTGCATGTTATATATTATGCTAGTAGAGTTTTAAATAATGCACAGTTGAATTATGCAACTACTGAAAAAGAATTGCTTGCTGTTGTGTTTGCTTTTGACAAGTTTCGATCTTATCTTGTAGGTTCCAAGGTAATCGTATATACGGACCATTCAGCAATCAAGTACTTGCTGAAAAAGAAAGATGCCAAACCGCGCTTGATTCGGTGGGTGCTGTTGCTTCAAGAATTTGATCTTGAGATTCGAGACAAGAGAGGCATGGAGAATGTGGTGGCAGATCACTTGTCTAGATTAGAGGGGCAGTCAAGAGCAGATGAGGTGCCCATTAATGAAAGCTTTCCAGATGAGCAGTTGTTGGCAGTTTCAGTCATCCCCTGGTATGCTGATTTGGTGAACTATTTGGTGAGTGGCATTGTTCCCCCTGATTTGAGCTATCATCAGAAGAAAAAGTTTTTGTGGGATGTGAAGCATTATTTTTGGGAAGAACCGCTACTCTATAAACACTGTGCAGATGGGATGATTAGAAGATGTGTGCCCCAAGATGAGATGCAGGATATACTTGACCATTGCCATTCCTTGGAGTGTGGTGGACATTTCAGTACCTCTAAGACAGTTGCAAAGGTATGGCAATCTGGTTTTTATTGGCCGACCATGTATCAAGATACTAGACAATATGTGAGCATGTGTGATAGATGTCAGAGGGTTGGCAACATTTCAAAAAGAATGAGATGCCCTTGACCAATATCTTGGAGGTTGAACTGTTTGATTTATGGGGAATTGATTTCATGGGCCCATTTCCTTCTTCCTTCAATAATCAGTACATTCTGGTAGCAGTGGATTATGTGTCTAAATGGGTTGAAGCTACTGCAACTCAGACTAATGACTCTCGAGTGGTGATGAGATTTGTGAAGAAAAATATTTTTTCAAGATTTGGTGTGCCGAGAGCTATTATTAGTGATGAAGGCTCCCATTTTTGTAATCGGTCATTTGAGGCTTTGTTGAAGAAATATGGGGTTACTCATAAGGTGGCACTTGCCTATCATCCCCAAACAAATGGGCAAGTGGAACTTGCAAATAGGGAATTGAAGCAAATTTTGGAGAAAACTGTGAGCAGTTCAAGAAAGGATTGGGCAAATAAGTTAGATGATGCACTTTGGGCCTATAGGACAGCTTTCAAGACACCTTTGGGTATGTCTCCTTACAGACTTGTCTTTGGAAAGTCTTGTCACTTACCAGTGGAATTGGAACACAGGGCCTATTGGGCAATCAAGGATTTGAACATGGATTTGAAAGCTGCGGGGAAAAGAGATTGTTACAGTTGAGTGAGTTGGAGGAGTTTAGGTTGGATGCTTATGAAAATACTCGGATTTACAAGGAAAAGACAAAGCATTGGCATGACAAACATCTTCAGATTAGAAACTTCGAAATTGGGCAGCAAGTATTACTCTTCAACTCAAGACTTAAGTTATTTCCAGGCAAGCTTCGTTCTAGGTGGTCTGGCCCATTCACGGTAACGAAAGTGTATCCATATGGTGCTGTTGAGGTGCGTAGTGAGGTCACTGGTGCATTCAAGGTTAATGGGCAGCGTTTGAAGCCTTATCTTGCTAGTAATGTGGTTCCTAAAGGAGTGATTTACTCTTTGAAGAATCCTACCTATGGTTGATGGTGTGGAAGTCAAGCTAATGACTGTAAACAAGCGCTTCTTGGGAGGCAACCCAACCACAAAAAAAAAAAAAAAATCCTTTCTTTTGTCTTTTGTTATATGTTTTAATTGTTGTTTTTATTTAAGTCTTTGAATAATTATTGTTGTTACCCCTTTCTTTTTGGTTGTGTTGTGTAGGTGCAGAAAAATCAAGCAAAAAGCTAGTTCGTGTTCAATTCAGTCGGACATTCATTGTGTTCAGCCTTGCTAAAAGGGGAGTATTAGTCTTCCATTTTTCTTTGCTTTCACATTGAGGACAATGTGAAAAAATTTGGGGGAGTGGATATTTGATTATGCTGAATGTTGGTTATGTTTGTTTGAGAAAAAATTTTTTCGAAATTCTGGTTTGTTCACTTTCATGCAAGTTAATTGGTGATCATATCCATGTCTTCCAAACCAAATTTTTATGTGAAAGATTAGGAGAAATGAACATGCATTTGCACTTGTGTGAGACTTATCTAGGATCAACATTACACTTTTGGGTTCTTTATTGTGTTTAAGCATTGAATTTTGATTTAGGATAGGCAATATCTTATAAAGCAAGAGTAAGCATATTTGTTTTCCTTTGGGATTATTGAAGTACATCTTTCCTTGCAAAGTTGTATGAGTTGTGTGATTATGCATAAAAGATGAGTGTGATGCTTTTCTTGTGATTATCCCCTTTGATCTAGTCCTAAACAGGGTTTAAGTAAATAGAGTGATAATGATTAGACAGTCGAATAAATAAATGTGTACAAAGTTCTTTCTACTCCAATGTTTTGAGTTGCTTAGTAACTAGGGGTATTCATCACCAATGTTTACTTTTACGTCAAACGGCAACTTGAAATATGAGTATGCAAAAGCACTTTAAGTATGTGACTTGTTGAGTAACCGGGTGCATCCATCACAAATGCTTGTATTCGCGTCAAAAGGCAAGTGACAACTTAAAGACAAAGAATAAATTTCAAAAAAAAAAAAAAAAACTCTCTAGTTTGCTACCTTGTTTGTAGTAGTGAGAAGGGGTGATTGCAGGTTGAGTTGTTACATGATTCAATTGTGTTGGTCGCATGATAAATATGATTGAGTTTGGAATTATATATGGATATTTGATCTAGAGAATGTGAGTATGCTTAGTTTTCCTTTATTTGCTATTGTTTATGTACTAAGTTGAAGATTTGATGTTTGCATGATAGGTCCTTTGGGTGTGATGAGTTGAGCCTGACTATGGTTATTGTCCTTTGTTTTTATGGTTTTTCTTTTGCTTGAGGACAAGCAAACATTCAAGTTTGGGGGTATTTGACGTGGGAATTTATTTCACACATTTTCTTAGTCTTAATTATTTTGTTTTAGAGTGTTTTGTATGTTCTTAGCTCATTTGTCTAGAATTTAGGTGTCTTTTATATTTATTTAATTCTTGAAAATTCTTGGTATTTTGCAGGTGTTTAATTATTGAATTGGTTGAAATTGGGCTGGTCTAGTCAACCCAGAACACTGTTCGGTTTTTGGGTTCTAACTGGAGCTACAGACCTCCGTTTATGATGTTGTTTAGCTTGCTGGAAAGATAAGATGGAGCCTAAAACTTTTATGAAGATCACAAAACCAAGTTCTGCCGTTTTAAAGTCCAAAACTTAGCCGAAACGGAGAAGTCCGAATCTGTCCAGAATTTTACTGCGGCCCAGACCCTGTTTCGGTTTTCAGCTTGTATCTGGAGTTATATAAGTCAGAATAATGCAAACCCAGATGCGTTGGAAAGCTGAGAACTATATCTAAAACTTTCGTGAAGGGTCCAACTCCAAAGTATATCGTTTTGGTGCTCTAAATCCAGCTGGGAGTCGAGTCTAAAAATCAGCCTAGAATTTCGGGATTTCAGCTAGCAGATAGGGAGGAAATCTGTTTTAAAATTCAAAAAAAGGAAATTCCGAGAAGAGGAGAGCTAGCAGATACGAAGAGGAGGAGAAGCAGATAAAAAAAGAAAAGCAGAGAATCTGAAATTCCGAGAGGAGGAAAAGCTAGAAATTCGAGAGGAAGAAAAAGCTGGAATTCTGGGAGAAAGAACGGAACGGAGGATTTTTGCAAATACAGAGTTCTTTTCCTTTCTCTATATATTTTTTTATTTTTTATTTGCTGAATTGTTATTAAGAATGTTGAATGCGAATTTATGTTTGAGAAATAATTGGATTGATTTATTAGTTATGATTTGCTAGTTTTCTTATCCTAGGGCTAGGACGTAGTCATTGAATTTTTGATATGAATTGAGTATGGTTGTATTGAATATCTTTTGTTAATTGCAATTTGATGATTTCGGTTTTCATTCTTGCAATTTACTGGCCATGAATTGCATGCTTAAGATGTTGAATGAAGTAACGAAAGTTGAAGTTCGATATTAGTTGGTGAATTTATCAAACATTGGTGGTGTAGTTTAGAAATAAATGCACACCCTTGTGACCTACAATCAAGAATTTCACAGATCATAATGAATTTATATTAATTTCTATGATCACGAAAGTAGACATAGGATTAATATAGGTATAGGTGTTATACCTTGAAAGAGGATATCACATAAAAAAAAGGGATTCGGTCATTGTAATTAGCAGAATATTAACAATCAGATTTAAATTCATTGAAGGAATTCAATTGATGAAATCCAAGCC